>NC_064862.1:17667314-17914814 GCF_024139225.1 Suncus etruscus
ATTATAGTGAACTTTTCTGTTGGTCTTTCTTTTTAGGATGTAACTCTATTGCTTTCACAATTTTTTTTGGGGGGGGCACACCCGTTGACGCTCAGGGGTTACTCCTGGCTATGCGCTCAGAAGTTGCTCCTGGCTTGGGGGACCATATGGGACGCCAGGGGATCGAACCCTGGTCTGTCCAAGGCTAGCGCAGGCAAGGCAGGCACCTTACCTCTAGCGCCACCGCCCGGCCCCTGCTTTCACAATTTAACTATGTGGCTACACTGCCAAACTGGCCCTCATCAGAGTAAATTAATTTTTAAGATTCTCTAGTGAGAGTCATCAGACCTAATCCAGCCAGTCTTATAATAAGCACTACCAGAGCTAGGTGTCATGCTCCCATCAAGGTAACAATAAAAAAAACTCAAGGATTTAGGGCCAGGGTGGCTAGCGCAGTATTAGGTTGTTTGCATTGCATGTGTCTAACCCAGGATGAACCTGGGTTTGATCCCTGATGTTCCATATGGTCCCCCAAGCCAGGAGCAATTTCTGAGTGTAGAGGAAGGTAGGGTGGGAGGGACAAAGGGGGGAAGGAAGGGAGGAAGAAAGGGAGGAAGGGAGGGAAGGAGGAAGAAAGAAAGGGAAAGGAGGGAGGGGTGGAGGGGGAGGAAGAAAGGGAGGAAGAAGAAAGAAAGGGAGGAAGAAGAAAGGAAGGAAGGAAGGAAGGAAGGAAGGAAGGAAGGAAGGAAGGAAGGAAGGAAGGAAGGAAGGAAGGAAGGAAGGAAGGAAGGAAGGAAGGAAGGAAGGAAGGAAGGAAGGAAGGAAGGAAGGAAGGAGGAAGGAAGGAAGGAAGGAAGGAAGGAAGGAAGGAAGGAGGAAGGAAAGAAGGAAGGAAGGAAGGAAGGAAGGAAGGAAGGAAGGAAGGAAGGAAGGAAGGAAGGGAGGGAGGGAGGGAGGGAGGGAGGGAGGAGAGAGAGGGAAGAAGGGAGGAAAAAGATAAATTTATTATTTTATCAAGAATTCGGTGATAATTCAATAGAAGAATGAATACTCTTCAACAAATAATGCCAAAATAGCCACCCCCAGCCCACAACCTTTCAGATAAAGGACTAGAATTCTTTAATACATTCCGGAACACCAGCATCAATTCTGATGCTTAACCTTGTGCAATAAAGGAATTGAGAAACCAAAAATGACATCGGGGCATACAGGCAAAGACTGCCCTGATAACAAACTTAGCTTGAATTTAATAGCTAGAATTGCCCTAAAACAATTCAGAGCACAGAAAATGACTTTCCAGCATGGTAAGAAAAGTGCTTTTGCTGCAGGCAGGGTTAGAGGCCATGCAAGTTTTGTGCTGTCCCTGGCTTCACTCTTCCTTTGCTTTACAATTAGAATGTTAGGCTTGAGTAAACACATCCTCTTTTTGGTACTTCTCTTTTCTTTTGTTATTTATTTATTTATTAATTGATTAATTGATTGATAGGTTGTTAGACCTCACCAAGTGGTGCTCAGGGACTACTTCTGGCTCTGCACTCATAAATTGCTCCCTGGCAGGCTGGGGGAACCATATAGGTACCAAGAATTGAACCAAGTCCTTCCTGGGTCGGCCCCATGCAAGGCAAATGCCCTACCACCTTACTGTCTTTAGGGCCCTTTTTTGGTATTTCTCTCCCAGGAACTCTGTATTTTCAAATTAGTAGGTCTGCTAAACACTATTTATGAAGCACGGGGCCTGGGTTGTCCTTATTGGCTTTCTTACTGATCTGAACTTCAAGTTTTTGGAAGCTCTGGGCTGTCACTTTTATCTCTCTGCCCCTTCCCATGCCTCACCCATAGCTGAGCCCAAGGAGGGGGAAAACATTCAATAGGCATTTGTTAAATGGATGAATAAATGCGAGCTTGGCTTCCTCATCTTTAGCTTGTTAGAAAGCACACAACTTCTTGTGTGTGCTAGATTGAGTCATTTTCAAATCTAAAGAATTGTGATTTTGTTTTAAATAAGATTGATAGGAGATTCAGTTATAATAACCTACCATTTGCTGCACATTTCTGGCCTGGGTCTATGCTAAGCAACTTCTATTGGCTATCTCATGTAGCCTCAGAGTAAACCTGTGAGAATGTTAGTATCTCCTGTGTTTTTTGTTTTTTTTTTTCTTTTATTTTTTTTGGGGGGGCACACCTGGCTAGGAGTTGCTCCCAACTCATTCAGCAGTGCTATGGGAATTGAACCCAGGGCTCCTACATGAAAGCATGTGCTCTAGTCCTTAGTGGGGAGTCAGCATTGGGCCACACATGGCAGTGGCCAGGACTTACTTGGATCAATCCAGGTGGATCATATGTGGTACTAGTTATTAAACCCAATCCTCATGTGCAGGGCAAACTTCCTACCCCTTCCATGTGTGCGTGTGTATGTATATATATATGTGTGTGTGTCTGGTCTTTTAGTCTGGCTTTACAAATGTGAAAACCAAGGCTCACAGAGGTTCAATGACTTTCCCAAAATCATAAAATCAGCATTAATCATAGTTGAGGACATTAAATGGCAATGCCCATGACTATGACTTCTAGATATTAAAATTGGTCCACATTCCTAGATACAAGGTAAGTGGAAAAGGAATAAAATCCATGCATGAGCTTGAGATTCATGGATTGAGATTCCCAGCCTATGCTCAGGGTGGCACACAGCTCCCCCACAAACAGTCATCTCCTCATACACAAACAAGCTGAACAAACCTGCTCCTTGAGAAGAGGAGCAGTAACACAAGGCAGGCACAGAAACTGTGGGTGGGCTTCCCCCACACTCGGTTAACACCAAGCGTGGCCTCAACCACAACCAGAAAGTCTTTCCAGCTTAATTTCACTGGCTGCTGATGCACAGCTTCCAGTTTTCACACTGTCCTCTTTCACCCCCCGAAGCAGCTTTGCAGCTAGACCTAGACTTGAAGCCCAAAGACTCAATAGGAGATGAAATCTGGCAGAATGCGACAGTCTGATATTTCAGATCAAGCCCAATTTCAGGTGTTTCCAGAACAATTGCAAAATTTCTAATAACAAGAATATTCATTAGACCTTTAGAAACAGAATTAAGGGCTGAAGCAATAGTGCAGTGGGTAGAGTGCTTACCTTGCATATATGGCCACCTGAGTTTGATCCCCGGCATCCCATAGGGTCTCCTGAACCCATCAGGAGCGATTTATGATTGCAGAGCCAGTAGTAACCCCTAAGCATCAAAAACCAAAAATAAATCAATAAAAAGAAAGAAAATTAAATGGGTAAGACACTTGCCTTGCGCATGGCTGACCCAGTTTGAAGCCCCATAACCTCAGAATTGCCAGGAGTAATTCCTGAGCATTGTTGGGTATGGCCCCCAAACAGACAAGCAAAACTATTGGAAAAATCAACTTATTTTGGGGGACCGAAGCAGTGGCACAGCAGTAAGGTGTTTGCCTTGAACGCGACTGAACTAGGACGAACCGCAGTTCGATCCTCCAGCATCCCATATGGTCCCCCAAGCCAGGAGCAATTTCTGAGCGCAGAGACAGGAGTAACCCCAAGCGTCACCGGATGTGGCCCAAAAAACAAATAAAAATCAACTTATTTTTTATAGTTTGTGATAAAATGTGAATCTCATATATATGTGAATGCATAACATTTTGAAAATGCCTAAACAACAGAGAACAAGGAACTTCATGTTTACACTGTTCTCACTTTCAGAAAAATAAAAGAAATCTTACTTAAAAAATGTGTTGCTTTTGAGCCCCACCCTGTGGTGCTCAGGAGTTATATTCCTGACTGTGCTCGGGAATCCCTCCTGGAAGAAGTCAGTGGTTTATATGGGGTACTATGGATGGACCCAATGCAAAGCAAATACTCTACCTGCTGTAATATCACTATACTATCGCCCCGATTTAAAAATTATATTGGACCATATTTACATGCAATTTATATGGCTTCAGGTGAACAATATAATGATTTGATACGTGTGTACAAAACAAAGTGATCACTACAATAACTCCGTTAGGGCCTGAAGCAATAGTACAGCAGGTAGGCATTTGCCTAGCATGCGGCCAACCCAGATTCTATCTCCTGCATCCTAGAAGGTCCCCCAAGCCTGCCAGGGGTAATTCCTGAGCTAGAGTCAGGAGTAAGGTCAGGTGAGTCCCCAAAACAACAAAATAAAAAATATACACGTACAAAAATAACTCCAGTTAATATGTGTTGCCACACAAAACTACACTTGTTTTCTCGTCATGAGAATATTTAAGATCTATTCTCCTGGCAACTCTCAAATATGCAAGTTTGGATTATTGACTCTGTTGCAATTCCTGGGTCTGTGTTCAAAGTGACCCCTGGAGACAGAGCAATAGCACAGCAGGTAGGGGAGTTTGCTTTACACATTGCTGACCCAAGTTTGATCCCTGGCACCCATAAAGCCCCTGGAGTCTGCCAGGAGTCATGTCTGAGGGCTGAGCCAGGAGTAACTCCTGAGCACTGTCGAATGTGACCCAGAATTAAAAAAAAAAAAAAATCAAGTGACTCCAGGAACCATAAGTGCCATGGATTGAGATGCAAACACCTTAATCCCTATACTATTTCTCTAACCCCTCAACTTGGTTATCTTTTATATATTTATTTGTTTGGTTGGTTGGTTGGTTGGTAGGTTTTTAGGTCACACCCGGTGGTGCTCAGGGTTTGTTCCTGGCTCTGTGTTCAGAAGTCGCTCCTGGCAGGCACAGGGGACCATATGGGATGCCAGGATTCAAACCCAGAGTCTGTCCTGTGTTGGCTGCGTGCAAGGCAAATGCCTTACTGCTGTGCTATCGCTCCAGCCCCTAGTTATCTTTTTTATTTTTTTTGACATTTATTTATTTAGGTTTTTGGGCTACACCCAGCAGCACTCAGGGGTTACTCCTGGCTCGGTGCTCAGAAATCACTCCTGACAGGCTCGCAGGACCATGTGGAATGCCTGGAATTGAACCTGGGCTCGTCCCAGGTTAAATGCATGCAAGACAAAGGCCCTACCCCTGTGCTATCTCTTCGGCCCTCAACTTGGTCATCTTACAGTTGTTTCCTTCATCTCAAAATCACTTCAGACACACTTCATTCATTTTATATATAAATATAGTGATATTAATGTGTTTCTTATCTCATTTGGTACTGATCCTAAAGCAACTTGGCAAGATCAATTCCACATTCACTTTCTCCTCAAGGAGGGAGGCAGCAGAAGGTTCCCAAAAATTTAATGCCACAGTACAATGGAGTATCCCAAGGCCAGAAGTCAACCTCTCATTTCTCCCTTCCACCCTTCCACATCCAAACTCCAACTCTCCTTGGAAGAATGCACATCACACCCCACAATCTCCCATGTGCACAGACACGCCAATTTGCCTGTCTTTCCTATTATCCTCTCTGAGCTCCCCAATACTCTTGCTTTACTCCATTTACAAAGCATGTAGTTCTGTGCCGAGAGAAAGGGGAGTAGATCAGAATATTTCAAGCACTCATTGGAAAAAACAAACAGGCCACTGTAATTTATGTGGAAGTAGAACCTGTCATGAAAGCTAAACCCGGTGAAAGAGAGACAAGTGGATATGTTTCCCCATCTTCAGAAGAGATTTCTGGATACAGGTGGCAGCAGTAAATTGCCTGTCAAGAGACTTGCTTCACAGGGAGGCCAGCCATGTAGAACAGCTGTGGTGGCATGAGGGCACCTCTGCAGGCCTGTGCATGGGGCTCCGAGCTGGGCTGTGGGGAACATCTATCCTCAGCAACATCCCCAAGGGGGACTGGATGGGGAGATGGCAGGTTTGGTAACCTCCCTTCCCCCCCCCCCCCCCGCCATATTTTCACAAAAGATGCAGCTGGCAAACCATCAGTCAAACAGGGGCTGGGAAAAGACTGGGGGTAAGACAGAGGAAAAGGGGAGATATAGAATGAAAAAAATAGATGAAAAATATCCATTTTATCTTCTGTATCTTCTGTCATCTTTGTTTAAGCGTCAAGGGGGTTATAGCTGGTTTTGTCTTTTTGTTTGTTTCTGGATTGTGTGTGTGTTGTTGTTGCTTGTTTGCTTGTTTTTACTTAAGCACCATGATTACAAACGTGTTTGTAGTTGGATTTCAATCATAAAAAGTACACCCCCGGGGCCGGAGAGATAGCATAGAGGTAAGGCATTTGCCTTGCATGTAGAAGGACAGTGGTTCAAATTCCAGCAGCCCACATGGTCCCTCTTGCCTGCAAGGGGTGATTTCTGAGCATAGAGCCAGGAGTAATCCCTGAGTGATGCCAGGTATGACCCAAAAACCAAAAATCCGAGAACAAAACAAACAAACAAAAAAAAGAACACCCCCTACTTCACCGGTGCAACATTCCCACCACTAATACCCCCATCTCATTCCTCCCCCACCCCCTGCCCGTATTCCAGACAGGCATTCTACTTCTATTACTCATTAACATTGTCATGATAATTGTTAGTGTGTTTATTTCTCTAACTGTACTCACCACTCCTTGTGGTGAGCTTCATATTGTGAGCCAGTCCTTCTGGCTCTCATCTCTATTGTCTCTTGGCATTGTTACAAGAATGCTTTTTATTTTTCTTAAATACCACAGATGAGTGATACTGTTATGTGTCTATCTCTCTCCCTCTGACTTATTTCATTCAGCATTATATAATAGTTTCTATGTCCATCCATGTATAGGAAAATGTCATGACTTTATCTCTCCTGATAGCTGCATAATATTCCATTGTATATATGTACCACAGTTTCTGTAGCCATTCATCTGTTGAAGGGCATCTGGGTTGTTTCCAGATTCTGGCTATTGTAAATAGCACTGCTGTGAATATAAGTGTGCAGAAGGCATTTTTGTATTGTGTTTTTGTGTTCTTAGGGTAAATCCCTAGAATGTTTGTTTAACATTTGTTGAGACACCATACCTAGCAGGGCTCAAAATTGACATGCCAGTCAGAAAGCTCAGATGTGGGGCCGGGCGGTGGCGCTGGAGGTAAGGTGCCTGCCTTGCCTGCGCAGCCTAGGACGGACCGCGGTTCGATCCCCCGGTGTCCCATATGGTCCCCCAAGAAGCCAGGAGCAACTTCTGAGCGCATAGCCAGGAGTAACCCCTGAGTGTCACAGGGTGTGACTCAAAAACCAAAAAAAAAAAAAAAAAAAAAAAAAAAGAAAGCTCAGATGTGAGCCCGGAGAGATAGTGCAGCGGCGTTTGCCTTGCAAGCAGCCGATCCAGGACCAAAGGTAGTTGGTTCGAATCCCAGTGTCCCATATGGTCCCCCGTGCCTGCCAGGAGCTATTTCTGAGCAGACAGCCAGGAGTAACCCCTGAGCACTGTCGGGTGTGGCCCAAAAACAAACAAAAAAAAAAAAAGAAAGAAAGAAAGAAAGCTAAGATGTGGCCAGAGTATTCAACTCCTTCCTCGAACTTGACTCAAAGACCCAATTTCCTGAACAGCTTGCCAAGAAGCCTCTCAAAGGTCAGAGCAACTGAAAACTCTTCTTCACATGGGAGAGAACCTCCTTTTCCTCCTTGAGTACCTCTGCTCTCTCTGACAATATAAGCTGCTAGGCTAATGTGAGTCTAAGAGCCAGCTTTAAGGAAAGTTGGCTTCAAGTCAGAGATACCTGGATAAAGTTGAACAGTACCATGCAAAATCACTTGGAAGTGGACAGGGGTTTAAGCTGGTTTAAGCTGGTGCTCAGGCTGGAGCAATAGCAGAGTGGGTAGGACATTTGCCTTTCACATGGCAGCTCCAGGTTCAATCCCCAGCATCCCATATGGTCCCCTGAACCCACTAGCAGTAATTTCTGAGTGCCTAGCCAAAAGTAACCCCAAAATGCTGCCAAGTGTGGCCCAAAAACCAACCCCCCAAAAAAGGATATCATTCATAGAGGTATACAATAAGCATCCAACACTGGAGAAATTAGCTTAGCTTGACTTTCTGGACCCAGAACCTTAGATAAAAGCAATGAAGAAGGATTGGTTTCTTTTTTAATGTTATGTCATTAAAATGCATCACATAGTTGATAAAGTTGACCACAATATATTTTGTTTCCAGATAAGGGAAAAGATTTATTAAAGAATAGAAATAAAAAGAAAAAGGAAGAGAGAAAAGTTTAAAAGGCAATCTCTGGCTACTGCAGTAACAAGCTACACTGTGAATCTGGGTGCAATGTGCGGGTGTCCCTAACCTAGGGGGTCTCCAAGGGACCCCCCCTCCTCAGTTCCCACTGTCTCCCTTTCTCCCTCAGAACTGACAAATCCCCCGCTCTGCTCTGGGATAACCTAGACAATTATTTGTATTGTTCATGGGTATAAAATACATTTCATGGCTTAAAAAGAAAAAGGAAAGTAGGAAGGAAGGAAGGAAGGAAGGAAGGAAGGAAGGAAGGAAGGAAGGAAGGAAGGAAGGAAGGAAGGAAGGAAGGAAGGAAGGAAGGAAGGAAGGAAGGAAGGAAGGAAGGAAGGAAGGAAGGAAGAAGGAAGGAAGGAAGGAAGAAGGAAGGAAGGAAGGAAGGAAGGAAGGAAGGAAGGAAGTAGGAAGGAAGAAGGGAAGGAAGGAAGGAGGGGAGGAAGGGAGGGAGGAGGGGAGGAAGGGAGGGAGGAGGGGAGGAAGGGAGGGAGGAAGGAAGGAAGGAAGGGAGGGAGGGAGGGAGAGATAAAGTAGCAAGTGCATCTGTGAAAATTATTGTCTCTCCAATGAAGTCATTAATACAATGGCAGAAGGTTTAGTAAGCTCTTCAGATTAGCTGTCCATTCTATTAAATTGGTGTGTTCATATAGGGATGATGGTATCAAACTAATAAAGTTGTCCAGCTTTTGTGGAGGGATTCTCAGCTGCCAGGCCTTCTGGAAACAAGAGAATGCAGGGGAAAGTGTACCTATAGTTTGATCAGATTGGTGTCCTCGAAGAGAATCAGAGAGGGTAAATGAGATGAGCTATCGGCAAAATAGTGATTAATTCCAGGTGATGGATACAACAGACATGGCTTTGGCAGAGTGGGAATTTGCCCCCCACACCTTAGCTCACCAGCATTCTGCTGCGTGGCTGGTGTACCCATGAATTTTCGCATCTCATTTGAGAAAAGAGTGCATTTATGGAGCTGGCCTGGTGGAAACACAGAGACTGTGTTTGTGGGCATGGTTACAGATATCCTTCCTGGAAGAAGGACAATATTGGGGGGAAGTGCTCACGATCACTCCCAAAGCCTTGGTGATATCAACCCAAAAACCATATGCCTGGAGTTTGGTCAGATTACTGTCCCTAGGAGAATTATAGAGGGATGATGTGGCAGAGCCATTGGAAAAATGGTGATTCTGGGTGATGGCTACAGCAGGCATGTCTTTGGCAGAATGGGGGCTTGGCCTGCCCTCTTCTGAAATTGTCAGCTTAATGAAGAAGTGAGTTTTGAGAAACTTAAAGTTAGAAAGGATCAGAAACAGCAGGAATTCTTGCAGGCAACCTAGGGCAAATTCACTGTCAGGATCACTCCTGACCCCCCTTCAGACACTGGGTAGGTATTCAATGAAGAATATTCGGTGACTGAAATTTTCACGGTGAAAGCAGAGGTTGCAGGGTGCACTTCAGGTTTTTCACCTGCCTTTTGCAAGCCCAGCCTTCTCACATCCTTCAGCCTGTTTCCTGTGCTCTCATGCTGGAGAAGCAGAAGGCAGTTCTCAGGTTCAGTGAGCTAGAACAGCATTTTGAATCCAACAGACCTGGGCTTGCCAGAAGAGTTGTGCATTTGGCAGGAACACCTCCCTGGCTTTAGACAGAAAAGCACATCTGTGTCTCATTGATAATATAATAACCTAAGTTCCTTTTCTGGCCGAGAGCACCTGTGCACAGCCCAGAACGTCAGCCCAGAGCAGCGGTTCTGCTGGAGGTGATATTAAGAGCTCTCATAAAATAGCTCCCATGACTAGAGTAGGGCCCAGGCACACAGCTACAGAGAGGAGTCTCATAGCCTTTCCTGACAAGCCCTTAATGGGAGAGTTGATAATTTGACCCTGTAGTAATATGCTTAGTATTAAAGTAAAATGTGCAAAAAAAAAAAAAAAAAAAAAAAACCACTGGGGGAGAGAGAGTTTGTAAACATCTGCAAGTTGCCCATGAGCATCTGTAAACAGGTAGCTAACTCTCCTTTGGCAGAGCACCCAGACATCTTATACAAGGGGTGCTTGTCTTCCTGGACAGTAGACCAGGAGATACCTAAGGATGGAGGATGAAGAATGAAGAATTTCTGTGTGAGCTGGCCCAGGAACAATTTGTGTGACTTTTTTGTTTGTTTGTTTGTTTTTGGGCCACACACATTTGACACTCAGGGGGTACTCCTGGCTATGTGCTCAGAAATCGCCCCTGGCTTGGGGGGACAATATGGGACGCCGGGAGATCAAACCACTGTCCGTCTTATGCTAGCGCTTGCAAGGCAGACACCTTACCTCTAGAGCCACCTTCCCGGCCCCACAATTTGTGTGTCTTGACTTTTTTTTTTACACTGGGCTCCTTCTCACAGAAATCCTATGCAGTACTGGGATCAAATTGGGATTGGCCACATGGAAAGCAAGCATTTTATTCCTTGTCATATAATTGTCACCTGTGTCTTTACTTTTGTGTATATCAGGGAGACTAAGAGTTCTATTGTATTCAAAAATGATATTTATATGTTAGTCTGTTATTCTATTTGTAAAACTATATAATTAGTATAGTATTTTTATTTTTTAATTTTTCTTTTTTGGTGTTTGGGCCTTTTTATTTTTTTGGGGGGGTTTTGGGCCACACCCGGTGACACTCAAGGTTACTCCTGCACTCATAAATCACTCCTGGCTTGGGAGACCATATGGGATGCAGGAGATTGAACTTACCTACTACTTGCACCATCACTCTAGCCCTGATATATTGTTTTTAACCATCAAAAATGAGGAACAATTCCTTGTGCTATATAGGAATGTTAAGGAGGCTACAATTAGGGACTAAGGAAATAGTGCAAGTGGGTAGGGAGCTTGCCTTGCACATGGCTGACCCAGGTTCAATCTCCAGCACTCCATGTGGTCCCCCAAATATCCTGCAAAGAGTGATGGAAGGAAGGAAGGAAGGAAGGAAGGAAGGAAGGAAGGAAGGAAGGAAGGAAGGAAGGAAGGAAGGAAGGAAGGAAGGAAGGAAGGAAGGAAGGAAGGAAGGAAGGAAGGAAGGAAGGAGCTGGAGAAATAATACAGTGGATAGAGCACCTGCTATGGATATAGTGGCTAGAGCACTTACAAGAATAGCCTTGTTCATGGCCAACTCCAGGTATGATTCTCAGCTGTGGTCACAGGAGTACAACCAGGAATGATTCTTAAGCCTAAATTATACAAGTACTCAGAGATCACACTCAGCAGTATTTAAGGTACCACATGGTGTCAGGTATCAAAACTGGGCCTCCCCCCAGCTAGAGCATGAGCTCAACCCTTGAGTTATCTCTCTGAACCCTGGAATTTCTATTAATATTAGTATAAATATATTAAAATCTAGGCAGCCATGAGTTGTGTTTTGCTCTCTGTTTTATGTCTTTCCCTTCTCTTGGTGTCTGTCATTGCTCACTGGGGTCTCCATGGTGCTCATACATGTGCTCAACAGGATTGCACCCTGTAGCAGCAACCTAATTGTGAACACTAATTATCTAATTGTGAACATAGCACAGAAATTTATTAGGACTAGGCTCTGGTCTTCTGGGTGGTACTCAGGATCAAACTGTGAGCCTTGCACATGCCAAGCAGTCACTTTTGAGGCTGAGTTGTCCCTTGGACCCAGTTCTGTTTCCACATGGCGACTTGCTATTAGGAACATAAGTAAGATAACAGACTATCTAAAATACACCTTGCCAATTCCCTAAGTATGCTTAGACTTCAACCAAACCACCCTACCTGTCTGACTTTTGGTTGGTTTTTGTATAAAAGAAAGTCGTGTTGGCTTTAGTAGAAGCTTCTTGCTCTGCCTGGCATGAAAACTATTCCCAGGTTGATCTTGTAACACTTTTGTTTATGATCCCAGAAAGTGATCAACAAAGTGTGTGATCTCAGGCACGACACAATCAGGTGTGTGTGATACCAAGTTTTCTCAATGTGGAAGAGAAGGGAAGGATGGGGTCAAAATCTTTTCACATAAGGAAGAGAAGAGGGTATATCTCAGCAGTATAGTACCTGTCCTACTCCACATAGGAGTCTAGGAGTCTTGGCTTTTGAGCTCCAGCAGCACCCAAAGAAAGAAAACAAAGAAATACAACAACAAAAGCAAGTTACCCCTACTCTTCCCATCTGGAAGGCAGCCTAGCTTTCAGATGCCGCATGTTCTTTTTTTTTTTTTTTTTTTTTTTTGTTTTTTGTTTTTTGTTTTTGGGTCACACCCGGCAGCACTCAGGGGTTCCTCCTGGCTCTATGCTCAGAAATCACTCCAGGCAGGCTCAGGGGACCATATGGGATGCTGGGATTCGAACCACCGACTTCTGCATGTGAAGCAAATGCCTTACCTCCATGCTATCTCTCCGGCCCCAAATGATGCCACATGTTCTTACAGGAGTGCCAGGAACATCCAGTCCATGTCACTTTCGATGGTGTGTCCTTCTCTACTATGTCAAACATTGACATTTGTCTGGGCACTAGCTGCTCAGTAGAATCATCAGGAAGCTTCTACAATTCTGGGTGTTCAAGTCACACCACAGAGGAATAAAGTCAGCATCTCTAGGCGTGGGACCCAGCTCTAGTCCCCACCTTCCTCTGACTGATTCCAGTATCTAGCCAGGGTTAAGAGTTCAAAAATCAAGTGTTCTGCAAATGTGCACGCTGAGAGTTCCCCAACTCCCCCAGCTCTCTTACAGAAACATCTCCGGCAGGATGAGGTCGAGAGCCTGTGTTCTCAGCATGCAATCCTCATTCTCGTCTCAGCAGGCACTTATGAGATTCTCTGGATTAAATCATGATCAGAGATTTGGGGGGATGTTGTCTGAAATCTTCACCCTTGATAGTTCCAGACCATGTGAAACTTTATGGAGCCCATAAAGGGGAGATGATGTGCTTTAACCAATGATCTAAGCAATAAATAACCAAACATGCACTATTTATCTCAGTGCAGAAATCATCACCAGCCCCTTTCCAATTCAGCAAATCTTGGTTGACTAATAAGATTTTCTATTTTTCAAAAGTCTTCAGGATCAAACGATTTGAAATGGCAAGAATTCTGTTGAAAGATGAGTTCTTTCCTTGAGGGATAAGTGTGGGGATTTTGGGAAATTAACAGTAAAACTGAATTTGGTTGTGCAAGTGGGAATAAACAAAACAGAACTAATTTCTTTTTTAACTTTTCCTGTTGCAGAAGGGATGTGTTACGTAGCTCTATAAAACTCCTGTGATTACTTTTAATTCTCAGGGGAGGGTTAGGCAGATTAGATTTAATGTAAACAACATACAGACTCGTCACTATAAAAAGTGGCAAGAGGAGAGGAAGAAGAAAATGAACTGCTGATACCCAAGTTGTGAATGTCAGCTTAACTCAGACTGTAAATGTTAAGCAGTATTTCCTGTCGTCTTTGTTGTCTTCAAAGTGTTGCAGTCAGCCCAAACCACTGATCTATCACTTCTCCCTAAACATGTATCATCGACTTTGAAAGAATAGGGTTTACAGGACCCCATTTCCTGTGGGGTTAAATCCATTTGCCTTACCCTTTTTTATTGTAAATGTTTTATGGTTGCCCCAATAACGTGGTTACAATAATGTTAATGTCAGTGATTCTGGTGTATAAAGTTATTGCACCAATACCAAAGTGTAAAAGACTCTCCACTGCTGTCCGTCACTTCTCATTTGCTGTCCATCTGTCACTTCTCATTTGTTTCTTCCTCCCTCAATCCCAATCCTCCTCCAGCACCATAATAATAATAATATAAGATATATATATATATATATATGTGATATATGATAATCTTAGAATTGTTGTAAAGTCCAAGATTTTGTTTTTGTTCAATATTATCCATGCCGCTGCTGTGTTTCTTTTTCTTTTCTTTTTTTTTTTTATTTGTGGTTTTTGGGTCACACCCGGCAGTGCTCGGGGGTTTTTCCTGGCTCCGTGCTCAGAAATTGCCCCTGGCAGGCACGGGGGACCATATGGGACGCCGGGATTCGAACCGATGACCTTCTGCATGAAAGGTAAACACCTTATCTCCATGCTATCTCTCCGGTCCCTGCTGTGTTTCTTTTTATGCCACATCTGAGTGAGACTATTGGCATTTGCCCTACTTCCTCTGACTTACTTACCTTAGCATGACCCTTTCTACTTGCTTTCAAGTTGTAGCAAAAGACAAGACTTCATCTTTTCTTATTACTGCGTAATATTCCATTGTATACACATATCACAACTTTTTTCTCCACTCATCTGTCCTAGACATGTGGGCTGTTTCCATAGCCTAGCTATTGTAAACAGTGCTGCAAAGGACATGATTGTATATCTGTTCTTATGAATTGATGTCAAGTAGTGGATTTTGGTTTTCCAATTTTTTTAAAGTCTTCACAAGTTTTCATAGAGTACTGGGCCAGTGCATTGAAATTCTTACCTTATTTCTGAGTAGTCTGAAACTCCTTTGTCTTCGCTTTCCTTGGTTGTTGTTGCTATTGCTATAGTAATTTAAGTCACACACACACACCTTGGTGGTGGGACTTGCGCATCTAAATGTGTTACTTGCTCCTGACTGTGTGCTCCAATATCACAAATTTTGTGATGGTTCTGAGGCTTCCAAACAGCATTCTATGCATGTGAATGGCTTTAAAGATCAAACTCATGGTCTTAAGGTTTTAAGAAAGACACTTTTGCTACTGAACCATACCTGAGTTTTAGAATGAGTTTTAAAAATACTTTTTACTGGGCCCGGAGAGATAGCACAGTGGTGTTTGCCTTGCAAGCAGCCGATCCAGGACCAAAGGTGGTTGGTTCGAATCCCGGTGTCCCATATGGTCCCCCGTGCTGCCAGGAGCTATTTCTGAGCAGACAGCCAGGAGTAACCCTTGAGCACTGCCGGGTGTGACCCAAAAACCAAAAAAAAAAAAAATACTTTTTACTAGTAAAGAGATATGAGTGAGATGTGGCTAAGTGAAGGCTATCTAGAATGTGGTCTTGCACATTTCCTTATTACATTGAATATTAATGGACTCATTTCAATGGACTTGAATCCATTTGATAGGTACATTCGTACTTGCAAATGGATGATACCATAGACTGGATAAAAATTCAAGACTATGCCTATGCTCATTGTTTTCCAAGAAGTGTACTACCCCAAGAAAACCAAGGACTCTCGTGGATAGCGTGAGATCTAGCTTTTTCAGGTAAAATTAGTCAAATATACTATGTTGCAATTATATTTCCTCCACAGTGGAAGAAAAATATTCACCTGAGTTGTAAAGCTAGTAATGATTGGCGATCATTCTTGACAAAACGAGAGGGGAGTGAGCCTTCATCCTCTATACTTGTTGTGCTTCCAAGTTTAGTTGCTGCACCATTATTATTTTTTGAGGTTTGGATTTTAGAAATCATATACCTGTGCCACTTGATAATCTTAGAAACTGTGGTCTTTGGGGCAGGAGAGATAGCACAGCAATAGGATATTTTCTTTGCATGTAGCCAATCCAGGATGGACAGAGGTTCGATTCCTGGCATCCCATTCCCAGCATCCCATATGAATACCTTGAGCCTTCCAGGAGAGATTTCTGAGCATAGAGCCATAGTAACCCCTGAGCACTGCTAGGTGTGCCCCAAAACCAAAATAAATAAAAGGGGAGACCACTACACCCCACAAAAAAGAAACTGTGATCTGGGCAGTGAGTTTTCCCAGTTAAAAAGGTCTGAGATGGGGGTAAGGCATTTGTCTTGAATGTGACTGACCTTCTGTTCCCCAGCATCACATATGGTCTCCTAAACCCCACACAGAGTATCTCTGAGCACAAAGTTCATAGAAATAAGTCCTGAGCAACAATGAGAGTGATCCAAATAAACAAACGAAAATATGGGGGAGTGGGGAGAGGTTCAGAACAATAGTACAGCAGGTAGGTGCTTGCCTAGCAAGAAGCCAACCCAGGTTTGATCTCTGGCATCCCCTTTGATTCCCAGAGCACCTCCAGGAATAATTTCTAAGTACAGAGACAGAAGTAACACCTGAGCATTGCCAGGTGTGACCCAAAACCAAATTTTTAAAAATTTTTAAAAGTCTGGGAATAGGCCCCTTTAAGTGGCTCCCAGATCAGAACGCCCCCATTTCCCCCTCGGTTGCCTCTAACTGATTATTCAGCACATGTGTCACTTTTCAGAGCTTTCTTTTTCCCCACAAAGATAAGAAGATAGGAAAAATAATGACTTTAGTGTTCATTGGTGACCGCCCGCTTTACCAAGGCCCTATTACATCACCCTCATAATATTAACTTTAAAGAACAGATTGTTTGCCAGTTCATTCCTGGGCCTCCCTTCCCTCTGTTTATGTTGCTGCTGCAATGACCAAGAGTCACGCACATGTGTGCCTGTGGTGTTGGCCTTTATTTTTTATTGTTGTTCATACCCAGGGTGACACCTTCTAGTTGGGGTGTTCACACACACACACACACACACACACACACACACACACACACACACACGTAACAGTGCAGCAGGCTTATAGTTTAGGGGATTAGAAACTGCAGAGCAGGGGCCAGAAATATTGTATGGAGGTAATGCGTTTGCCTAGCAATCAGAAGGTCAGTGGTTTGAACCCCAGCATCCTATATGGTCCCCCGTGCCTGCCAGGAGAAAGTTCTGAGCGTAGAGCCAGGTGTGGCCCCTGAGTGCTGCCGGGTGTGACCGAAAAACCAAAAAGAAAAGGAAGGAAGGAAGGAAGGAAGGAAGGAAGGAAGGAAGGAAGGAAGGAAGGAAGGAAGGAAGGAAGGAAGGAAGGAAGGAAGGAAGGAAGGAAGGAAGGAAGGAAGGAAGGAAGGGGGGAGGGAGGGAGGGGGGAAGGAGGGAGGGAGGGAGGGAAGGAAGGCAGGCAGGGAGGTAGGAAGGCAGGAAGGAAGGAAGGAACGAAGGAAGGAAGGAAGGAAGGAAGGAAGGAAGGAAGGAAGGAAGGAAGGAAGGAAGGAAGGAAGGAAGGAAGGAAGGAAGGAGGAGGGGAGGAAGGGAGGGAGGAAGGAAGGAAGGAAGGGAGGAGGGAAGGAAGGAGGGAAGGAAGGAAGGAAGGAAGGAAGGAAGGAAGGAAGGAAGGAAGGAAGGAAGGAGGGAGGGAGGGAAGAAAGGAAGGAAGGAGGGAGGGAGGGAAGAAAGGAAGGAAGGAAGGAAGGAAGGAAGGAAGGAAGGAAGGAAGGAAGGAAGGAAGGAAGGAAGGAAGGAAGGGAGGGAGGAAGGAAGGAAGGAAGGAAGGAAGGAAGGGAGGGAGGAAGGAAGGAAGGAAGGAAGGAAGGGAGGGAGGAGGGAGGGAAGAAAGGAAGGAGGGAGGGAGGAAGGAAGGAAGGAAGGAAGGGAGGGGGCAAGGAAGGAAGGAGGGAGGGAAGGAAGGAAGGAAGGAAGGAAGGAAGGAAGGAAGGAAGGAAGGAAGGAAGGAGGGAGGGAGGGAGGGAGGGAGGGAAGAAAGGAAGGAAGGAAGGAAGGGAGGGAGGGAGGGAGGAAGGAAGGAAGGAAGGAAGGAAGGGAGGGAGGAGGAGGGAGGGAAGAAAGGAAGGAGGGAGGGAGGAAGGAAGGAAGGGAGGAGGGAGGGAAGGAAGGAAGGAAGGAAGGGAGGAGCGAGGGAAGAAAGGAAGGAGGGAGGGAGGAAGGAAGGAAGGAAGGGAGGAGGGAAGGAAGGAAGGAAGGAAGGAAGGGAGGAGGGAGGGAAGGAAGGAAGGAAGGGAGGGAGGGAGGGAGGGAGGGAGGGAGGGAGGGAGGAGGGAAGGAAGGAAGGAGGGAAGGAAGGAAGGAGGGAAGGAAGGAAGGTGGGAAGGAAGGAAGGAAGGTAGGAAGGAAGGTAGGAAGGAGGGAAGGAGGGAAGGAAGAAAGGAAAGAAGGAAGGAAGGAAGGAAAAAAGAAAGAAAGAAAGAAAAGAAAGAAAGAAAGAAGAAGAAAGAAAGAAAGAAAGAAAGAAAGAAAGAAAGAAAAAGAAAGAAAGAAAAGAGAAAGAAATAAAGAAAGAAAGGAAAGAAAGAAGAAAGAAAGAAAAGAAAAAGAAAGAAAGAAAGAAAGGAGAGAGAAAGAAGAGAAGAAGAGAAGAAAGAAAGAAAGAAAGAAAGAAAGAAAGAAAAGAAAGAAAGAGAAAGAAAGAAAGAAGAAAGAAAGAAAAGAAAGAAAGAGAGAGAAGAGAAAGAAGAGAGAGGAGAAAGAAAGAGAAAGAAGAAAGAAAGGAAGAAGAAGAAGAAAGAAAGAAGAAAGAGAAGAAAGAAAGAAAGAAGAAAAAGAAGAGAAGAAAGAAAGAAAAGAAAGAAAGAAGAAAGAAAGAAAGAAAAAGAAAGAAAGAAAGAAAGAAAGAAAGAAAGAAAGAAAGAAAGAAAGAAAGAAAGAAAGAAAGAAAGAAAGAAAGAAAGAAAGAAAGAAAGAAAGAAAGAAAAGGAGAGGAGAGGAGAGGAGAAGAGAAGAGAAGAGAAGAGAAGAGAAGAGAAGAGAAGAGAAGAGAAGAGAAGAGAAGAGAAGAGAAGAGAAGAGAAGAGAAGAGAAGAGAAGAGAAGAGAAGAGAAGAGAAGAGAAGAGAAGAAAAAGGAGCTGCCAGATGCTAACAGTAGATCTGTTAGAGAACAGTGCTGGGGAGTGCAGGAGGCCCACAGATTGAACTTGGCCACTTCAGGCATCTAAGACAAATTCTTCAAGTCACTGAGTCCTCTGCCAACCTCCTCTAGTTGCTCTGTGTATGTGTCTGGTGTGTGTGTGTGTGTGTGTGTGTGTGTGTGTGTGTGTGTGTGTGTGTGTGTGTGCGCGTGCATGCGTGCGTGCGTGTGTGTGTGTGTGTGTGTGTGTGTGTGTGTGTGTGTGTGTGTGTGTGATTTAGGGGCCACACCCAATGGTGTTCTGTGGAGTTCAGATGCTACTCTGTGCTCAGAGGTGGTTCCTGGCAGTGTTCAGAGAGATCATGCAATGCCATGGATTGAATCTTGGCCTCCTGTGTGCAAAGCATGTGCTCAGCCTGCTGAGCTATCTACCTGCACACGCCCTTCCCCCGATACACACATACACACAAAGTTTCTGGTTAGATTTGGTTGGGGGGGGGGGGATTTGGGCCACATGGGGCAGTGCTCAGGGGTTACTTTTGGTTTTACATTCAGGAATCACTCCTAAAAGGCTCAGAGGACCATTTGAGATACCAGGAATCAACCCTGTTGGCAGTCTATAAGTCAAAAACCTTGCCCACAGTATTTTTTTTTGGTTTTTGGGTTACAACCAGCAGCGCTCAGGGGTTACTCCTGGCTCTACTGTTGCTCCTGGCAGGCTCGGGGGACCATCTGGGATGCTGGGATTCAAACTACCGACCTTCTGCATGCAAAGCAAACGCATTACGTCCATGTTATTTCTCCGGCCCCTACCCACAGTATTATTGTGTTATATGTGTTATATGTATTACATGTGTCCTAACACACAATGTTTCTGTTGTCTCTTTTCTCATTCTTCATTAATGTCGCTTCTATCTAAACTTGACTGTGCATGCTTTCCAAGGAAATGCTGTGTTCATTCACTTTGAACCCTTGAAATTCTTATATCAAACTTCTGTTTTATTCCTTGAAAGCTTATATAAATTTATTTATAATTTTTCTTTATATTTCTAATAAGTTTGTGAACATAAACTCTTTCAGTTTTATCAAAGTGGACTAAATAAATTATATTAAAATCTAGAGGGCTGGAAAGAGAGCAAAGTGGGTAAGTGCTTTACTTGATTGCTACCAAATTGGGTTCTATTTCTTTTTTTGTTTGTTTGTTTTTTGGTTTTTGGGCCACACTCGGCGATGCTCAGGGGTACTCCTGGCTGTCTGCTCAGAAATAGCTCCTGGCAGGCACGGGGGACTATATGGGACACCGGGATTTGAACCAACCACCTTTGGTCCTGGATTGGCTGCTTGCGAGGCAAACACCGCTGTGCTATCTCTCCAGGCACGGGTTCTATTTCTAACACCACATTTAGTTCTCTGACCACCATCAGGATTGAACCCTGAGCACAGAGTCAGGAGTAAGCCCTGAACATTGCTGGGTGTGGCTCCAAAGCTAATAATAATATAATAATAATTAATAAATAATAATTTTAAAATTCCAGCTTAGAGTTAAAACTGGCTGGAATTAACATCCTCACGGATGACCCAGCTGGGCAGAGTGACCTCTGAACAGAAGGTGCCACAGGGACAGAGACTTCCAGCCATGTGAATACTCATTCGAGATATTAAACTTGTCGCACTAAATTGATTTCTGAATACTCTGTGAAAGCTTTTGGACTCATCCTCCCCTTTCTTTTCTTAAGCCAAGAAAAATCACAAGCCGAACAATTCTGTTTCACTTTGCAGAAAAACCATTCTCAAATGAACCGAACCCAGGGCTTAAAATGGTTTTGGGGTCAGAGGTGGGCTGAAAGGGGATGGTGGGTAGAGGGGGCCTTTATGAGTACTTTTGCATCTTACTGAACTGTCTGTGTTTCTGGGTCAGCGAGCAGTAGTATCTTTCCAGGCGAGCGTCTCAGGCATGTCTGCAAGCTGCTTTTTCCAGTCTGAGAACCTGCAGGGCTGGGCTGTGTGTGTGTGTGTGTGTGTGTGTGTGTGTGTGTGTGTGTGTGTGTGTGTGTGTGTGTGTGTGTGTGTGTGTGTGTGTGTACACGCCCCGGTTATTGTGTTATATGGTAAAGCATTTGGAAGGCGCCCCAAAGAGGCCTCAGGAAGTAGTTACTGGCCTCTCTCTCGACTTATCATCCGAAGGCGATTTGTTTTAAAGTTGATAATCCCTAGAGTTACATGAGTGTCCCACATCTGCCCTGAATTGAAAACACATTCCCATTAAGACTTGCTTAACTTACATCAGTGCTGCAGATTCATTCAGTCTGAGTCAGAAAGGAAGTCGGAGAGCATTGGAGGGTCCGGCCTGCTCGCAGCCCTCACTCATGGAGGACCAAGACGGCTGGGTATGTAGAATGCGCCTTTGCATGGTTATCCCTCTGCTCAGTGTCCTGGGGACGTGGTAGGCTGCACAGCTGGGGAGAGAACTTTTGTGGATCGTAGGACTGAAATGACTTCGGGCTCTGACATTTTCAGTGCTCCCCGGGAATGGATCTGAATTGCAAACTCAGTCAATAGCCTCACCCAGCTACTTTCACAATCCCAGGTCTGGCCATTTGGGTACTTGGGACATACATGAGAGAGGTAGATTCTGACCCATACACGGATCTTTCTATTCGGACCCATTCCGGCCTCCACCTCCACTGCACTAAGAAAGGTTTTTGTGAGCCAAGAAATAAAAAAAAAAGGTTTTACTGCTCAAAAGCAAGAGCTTTTCCAACCCTTTCTGCTTATCTCAGAGACTATTTTAAAATTATTGGCTCATATGCCAAGAATGAAGGATGGAACTCTGGTCTTCATATCATAAACCTCTAGGGAGCGGGACCCTCTGGTGAACTACTTAGTTTGTAATATCCTACCCAAATAGTTTCCCAGCTTCCAGAAAGCCTCAGTGGCCTTCAGAGTAAAAGCGGTAGATTTCAGAGTCTGAGTTTTCTCCTTTTTTATTCTTTATGTGAAGAGGTCTTTCAAATGAAAAAAGCAAGAGCAGAACCAGGGGTTTGTGGACAAGGATTTGAGGCTCTGGGCACAGCCTGACTTCCAGGCCTAATGGCGCCCTCTCCACTCTTGTAGGGATTTCACTGAGGGGAGATCTCTTCTATTCCAGAAGTCTAATTATGCTTCCCTTATTTTCAGAGATGATAAAAAAAAAAAGACAGTGCCTGGTCGAGTTGATAACTAAGAAATACTCATATAATAAAAATATAATTTTAGGGCTAGAAAGATAGTCCAATGGTTAAGGCATTTGTCTTGCAGGCAGCCAACGGGGCTCAATTCTCAGAACTGCATATGTCTCCCCTACTAAGTCCCACCAGAAATGATTCTTGAGTTCAGAGACAGGCATTAGCCCTGAGCACTGGCTGGTGTGGCCCATCACCCTGAACCACGACCCCCCCAAAAATGTAGAAAGGGCCTCCTAGATAAAAGATCAGAGTGAATGGATGAAGCAAGTGTTCCTCTTAAAAAATGAAAGAGGGTGTTCTTCTAAAAGGTGGTGTGAAATCACAAGTGACTCTATGTGTAGCAGAAGTATAATTGCATGGTTAAGGCATCAATAAAGGAAAGAAAGAACTGGGCACATCCCTCATAAGGCTGTAATATGCTTTGCATTCAGAAGGTCTGGGTTGGAGCTTTGGCATTGCAAGACATCTGAGAACTTCTGGGTGTACCCAAAAAAACATATTTTTAATAAATAGGGAAAAGAAATATGAGGGTTGGTGAGGTAGTACAGCAAGTATGGCGCTTGCCTTGCATACACCTAGGACCATTTCTATCCCCAGCATCCTATATGATTCTGGAGCACTGCTAGGAGTGACCCCTGAGCACAGAGAGAGGAGTAAATTCTGACTGTCCAACCTCTTCACCCCAAAATAGAAAGAAAGAAAGAAAGAAAGAGAGAAAGAAACCTGCAGTCTGGGTCTCAAGAGGTGACTGGTGGAGAGAGAAAGCCAAGTAGGGAAGGGGGCATGCTCAACTATGCTTCTCAAAGGAGCCTGAGAACCCAGAGCATATTCCCAGGGTGCATGACTCCTCCGGGGTTCAGAAGCACTGAGGGAAGAGCAGCCCAGTTGGCAGGTAAGACTTGCAGCCCCAAATGCCAAACAACTCTTCCCTTTTGACTTGTTGCCCAAGTTCTTGAAAGAGGGAAGGGTTTTCAGATGCCAATGAAATGAACTGTGGCAAACTGTGTCCTGGGAGTCTGCCCTAAGAGACAGAGGCTGCCTGTTCCAGAAGGGAACACATTTGGAGGTTTGTGCCAAAAGATATATTGAACAGACAGACAGAGAGGCTCAAGGCTTGGGCCCAGACTCAGTAGCATCGCTTCTGTCCTCAAAAATCACTCCATTTCCACTTGGGGAAATGATTGTGTATTTTTGTACCTTAATGTAGCCCACCAACTTTACCTCAGTCTCAGAAAAGATAATGAGCCTTGTGTTAGAGCTGGAGAGATAAGACAGGGGTTAAGACACTTGCTTTGCATATGGCTGACCCAGGTTTAATTGCTGGTTCTTATATATGGTCACCCTAGTACCACCAGGAGTGATCCTCAGTACAGAGCCAGGAATTGTTCCTGAGTACTGCTGGGTGTGGCCCACCCCTTCCAAAAAAAAAAAAAAAGCATTGTGGCAGCAGAGTTTTGTATTTTTTTTTGTTTAAGAAAAATAGGCTGGTGTTTATTAGGGGCTCTAAGCTGTTTCTGGGCCTCAACAGCATCTAGACTTTATTTTTGCTCTGGATCCTTACTCAGCAGTGTTCAGAAATCCTGTTTCTGTGCTCAGGGATTACTCCTAGCATGCTCAGAGGGGCATATGTAGTACCAGGGACAAAGCTGGAGTTGACCATATGTAAGGCAATTACCTTACCCTCTGTACTAGCTCTCTGGACCCTAGAATTTTGAGCAGGATCTTTAGATGGTGTCAGGACATAGCATATTGATAGAATTGGTTCACTGTTATTTCTTACTGATATGTAAGAAAGGGATTATGAGTAGTGGGAAGTGAATGGAGCTTGAAGTAAGAATATATATATATATATATATATATGTAAACTTTCTAGCTATATGGCCTTGATTAAGTTTTTTATCATTTCTATCTTGGCTTTGCTACATCTATGGTACTGGTAATACCAAGCCTCAAGGACTTGTTGAAAAGATTAAATGTGAACCCATCTCAAAGTCTTCCCTAGTGCTTAACTCAGGCGCAGTGATATAAGGGTAGGAGGAGGCAGAGGGGTAGTACAGTGAGTAAGGCACTTGCCTTGCATGTGGCCAATCCAGGTTCAATCCCTACTATCCCATAGGATCCCCTGAGTCCCACTGAGTATGGTTTTGGGTTCACACCTGGTGGCCCTCAGGGTTTTTTTTCCTGGCTTTTCACTCAGAAATTACTCCTGCCAGGCTCAGAGGACCATATAAATTGCCCAGTATTGAACCTGGGTCGGCCACATGCATGGCAAATATATTTCCTAGACTGAATTTGACAGTTCTATGTTCTTGCCAATTCCAATACTCTTTTTGTTGTTTTTGTGTTGGGGTCATGTGTTCTTCCCTTTGAGTCACCTCCCAACCCTAATCATTCCTTTTTTAAGCCATTCATTCCTTCACATGCTCACTGATCTCTTCAGATAAGATGTTTGGGTAAATAGACAGGTAAAATTGTTAGAAAAGTTTCTAGGACATTCTTCAACCTCCAAGATACCATTCAATGACCCACTTGTGATTTACCCTTAGACTCAGCAAACAAGAAAAATGGGTCTTGACACCAAGTATCATGAGTGGGGAACAGATACTTTAGGCTGTTCTCTGAGATGCAGTGAGCAGGAGTGGGAGAGAGAAAAAAGGAAAGAGGCAAGAATAAGTAGGGGACTGCCTCAATCTCTGGGTTTATTTTATTCTTCCTCGAGCTGGGGAAGCAAACATCTTACCCAAAAACCCATTTATAAAAAATACAGTTCCCTTTGGGACATTTTTACATCTGCTCAGGTGTCCCAGAAATAAATATTAAATTAAATTAATATTTAATTTAATTTAAATTCTGAATAAAAGACTTTATATAAACTCTCTCAAAAAATCTTTACTCTCTGAAAGTAGGTCAAAGACAAAAAAGGCACTTTCAAGTATCCCAAACAATCCCTTCATTTTTTTTAAAGCCTGCAAATTCTATAACTACCTAATAGAAATACAAAATTAAGTTAGAGGTGTCCTTAAAGAAACTGATTTTTTTTTATCATTAAACTAGTCCAAAACAGCAGAAGAATAGAGAGAACTAAAATGAAGTCCAGATTCCCAGCAAAGTTTGCATTTTAAGCAAACTTTTTACTAGGAAAGCATATATTTAAGAAACTGATCTTAAGCCAGCTATCTAGCTGGCAAGGCTATTGTGAAAACAGAGTGAGATGTAATGACTATAAATCTTTCAGACCAGGACTAGAGAAATAGTACAGGGGTTATTGTTCTTGCCTTGCATGTAGCTAGCCCAAATTTGATTCCGGTTGCATATGGATCAACCAAGAGTGATCTCTGAGCACAGAGCCAGAAGTAAACCCTGAGCAATACTGACCCAGAAACAGAACAAAAGAATCATTCTTCATACAAATCTTAAAAATAAATTTTAAGCCTTGCAGGGATGCTGTGAAGATGGAATGAGATGTATAAATTGAAAGAATCACATACTATCTCCCACCATTTTAGCCCTCAATAATGTTCTCTAGTACTCTCTTGAAGAAGTAGAGCTGGGCAAAGGTGGCTTAGAGTTTGGTGGCATGTTTCACATGCATGCCACCCTGGGTTCGATTCCTCACTTTGCAAAAAAAGGAAAAACTATAAACAGAATTTTGAAAAATGGAAAAATCAAATGGTATAGCAAGTGGATAGATAAAAATAGTTGAGGGAAAGGGGCTGAATCCATAGCACAGCAGGTAGAGCACTTCCCTTGCATGCAGCTAACCCAGGTTGAATCCTGGGCATCCCATATGATCCTAGGCACTGCGATAATTCCCAAGTACAGAGCCTGAAACAAATCTTCAGCATTGTCAGGTGTAGCCCCTCCCACAAAAAAGAAGAGTTGAGAAGCTAGAGAGATAGTACAATAGGGAAGAGACATGCTTTGTGTGTGGCTGACCTGCTTTCTATCCTTGATACCATATATGGCTTCCCAAGTATTGCCAAGAGTGATCCCTAAGCATAGAACCAAGAGTAAGCCCTGACCACACTGAGGTATAGCTGAATCTCACCCCATCTGCAAATATCCTAATATCTCAAATATCCCTCCCAGTAAGAAAGTTCACAGAAGTGACAGTAGGGACCCCTCTATAAGACACTGAACTTTCTAACAGACCAATCACTATGCAGTACCATCACAAAAGATCCCAGAAATAGGGCTCTGGGCTGACTCCTTGTAGCTCTATCCCAAGTGGGAGCAAAGGGTCATCAGGACAAAGGAGAAGGTTGAGTGGGAAAGAAACAAGTGAAAGGATGAATTACACCCAGAACTCGCAATGCGTTTTCCTGGGAAGACAGAAACCAGATGCAGTACAAACCACTCATGTCCAAAACCAGGGAAACTTGTAGAAAGCTTAGAAGATAAAGCTAAGGAAATGTATCAAATCAGTGTAGGAGGAAAAAAGAACAGTCTAGGGGCCGGAAAGATAGCATGGAGGTAGGGTGTTTGCCTTTCATGCAGAAGGTCATCGGTTCGAACCCTGGCATCCCATATGGTCCCTCGTGCCTGCCAGGAGCAATTTCTGAACATGGAGCGAGGAGTAACCCCTGAGCACTGCCGGGTATGACCCAAAAACAAACAAACAAACAAACAAACAAAAAAAACAGAGTCTACTGAAACTGGATCATCAGCCCAATAGGATTAATATCCAAATAAGGTGCCAAAAAAAGAAGCCAGTGGGCTAGAGGTTTGTGTGTTTTGCACACAAGGTGGCCTGGTTTCTGGTTTGAGTCCAGGCACAATATGGTTTTCTAGGCATTTCCAGTCATGATCCCCATTACAAGCTAGGAATAGTCCCTGAACACTACTGGCCATGACAAAAACAAGAACAACATAAAAGAATAAAAATAATGCAAGAATTAGAAATAAAAATCTGAAAAATATGTTTTAAAAAATTATGGCAGGGGCTGGAGCGATAGAACACTGGTAGGGCATCTACCTTGTACGTGTCCAACCCCAGATGGATTCTTGTTTGATTCCCAGCATCCCATATGGTCCCCCGAGCCTGCCAGTATCAATTTCTGAGTGCAGCCAGGAGAAGTAACCCCGGAGTGCCATCAGGTGTGACCTGAAAACCAAAAATAAGAGAAAGAAGGAAAGAAAGAAAGAAAGAAAGAAAGAAAGAAAGAAAGAAAGAAAGAAAGAAAGAAAGAAAGAAAGAAAGAAAGAAAGAAAGAAAGAAAGAAAGAAAGAAAGAAAGAAAGAAAGAAAGAAAGAAAGAAAGAAAGAAAGAAAGAAAGAAAGAAAGAAAGAAAGAAAGAAAGAAAGAAAAAGAAAGAAAGAAAAGAGAGAGAGAAAGAGAAGAGAGAAGAGAGTAGAGGGTGAGACACTGGATGGGAAGTGAGGCAGATGCTATTCTGATCCATCTCTGAGGCCATCATGATGGCTCTGAAGCTCCCGGGCCCACCCCTTCCACACAGCAACCACTCTTCCCCCAGAGCAGGGCTCCTACAAGACTGTCCCTGGTGGCATCCTGAAGGGGGGCAGCAGGGTGCCCACATGAGCCTGCCACTGAGTCCAAAGCATGGTCTCACTTGGCTCCCCAAGTCCCGGAACATTAGTGATCAGGAGTCTGGTGTCCAGTGTCTGCTCCCTAACCTGCTCTTTCCTTCCTGATCTTTCCCATCTTTTCCAAGATTTTATAGGGTTGGGGGAGGGTAAGGGATTGAACCATCCTTGAGAAGGCTTGGGGAGTGAATGCTCCTGGCTGTGTGCTCAGGGATCACTCCTTGTAGTGACCAAGGATCCTAAGGCAAAGTGGCTGCAATCCGAAAATATATCATTAGATGAATGGATAAATAAAATACACATATTCCAAAAAATATCATATGGTACCTGATATCAAATGGGGCTAGTTACAAGCAAGGAATGTGCTGAAACCCCTGTACTCTCTCTCTCTCTCTGGCCCACTTTTCCAGTGCTCCTTGGGGCAGGGGGATCCCTCTATATCAGTTCAGACAGTGCTCATGACACCCTCCAGAGGCAGCAGCTTGCTCTTCTCTCACCTTCCTTCTGACACCCACAAGGCTCAGGCTTTCTGGAAAGGATTTTCTCTGGAATCTGTATTCCAAGTAGACTGTGCTCTGCCCCTGCTCTGTGTGCCTGTAATTAGTGTGTGTGTTTGTTCCTCTGTTGTTTGTAGCACCTCCCAGTTGGGGATCATTTGTAAATTTAGCTAATGAGTGTTTAGCACATTCCCTTTGATGAAGCTGTTCAATCTGGCCCTGCTGTCGCAGACATCTCCCCGTCATCTTTCCCTATTCTGAATGGCTCAGGGTTTCTGGGGTGTGTTGGCACATTGGCAGCTAACCTTTCAGCCTCTCTGAAATACAAGTGGGATTTCTTGAGAGATCGTGCAGCAAGTAAGACATTTGCCTTGTATGCTACCAACCCTGGTTTGATTCCTTGAGCCAAATATGGTTCCCCCCCCCCCCCCAGGAGTAATCCCTGAATACAGAAGCAGAAGCCCAGAGCAATGCCAGGTGTGCCCCTTCCCATCACCACCATCCCAAACAGAAGTTGAATTTCCGTTTTGTAAGGAAAGGTATGAACCTGCATTCCAGGTTCCTTCATTTTATGGGTGTCTTTCCACTTTTTTATTTTTTTAGGTTTACACTCTTTTTTTTTTTCACATATCTTTATTTAAGCATCATGATTACAAACATGTTTGTAGTTGGGTTTCAGTCATAAAAAAGAACAACCCCCTTCACCAGTGCAACAGTCCCACCACCAATGCCCCCCAACTCCCTCCTCCCCCACTCTGCCTGGATTCGAGACAGGCATTCTATTTTTCTCACTCATTATTCCCACTTTTCTGGAACAGAATGAACACCTCATTGTGAACAAACACCCTGTCTGCTGACGGCAGAGCTCTCCAGCTCTCACCATAGGCTCCTGCGCAGACAAATTCCCAACTCCAAACCTGGGGGCTCCAACTCCCGAAGTATTTTCCTGAATTTAATTAGAACTTGCTCTCTAAAGAGGAGCTAGTGGCAAGTGTACTTTTCAGTCACCTAGGAAAGGCAGAGCAGCGCTGAGGTTTGCCTGTGATCCGAGCCCTCTTATCTGTCCCTTCCAGCAGAAGATCATAGGAATCTCACTCAAGCCTGACACAGTGTTCAAAAGGCTTACATGGCAGCAACATATGGAAGATGCGACTTGTTAATTATACTTAATATATATGGATATAGATGCATATTATACATATATAGTGGCCCAGAAGGATAGTACAGTGGATCTAGCACTTGCTTTGCAAGTGTCTGACCCCAGTTTGATCTTCAAAATCACATATAACCTCCTGAGCATTGCAAGGAGTGACCCCTGAGCACAGAGCCAGGAGCAAGCACTGAGCACCTCTAGGTGTGGCCCAAATATTTAAAATAACAACACAAGAGGAAGAATTAAGTTATATATTTAACTTATTCACTAGCTTAGAAATTCCTTCCACTGAGCCAGAGTGATAATACAGTGGGTAGGGCCTTTGTGTTGCATGCAGCTGACCCAGGTTTGATCCCCAGTATACCATATGGTCCCCTAACCTACCAGGAGTAATTCCTGAAGAGAAGAGCCAGGGGTAATCTCTGAGGCAGGTGTGGCCCAAAAACTAAAAGAAAAAGGAAAGGAAAGAAAAAAAAAAAAACTCTTCCACTTTATTTTGTTTGTTTTTTTTAATCTGCCACACGTTCATTCCCTGCTCACTTTTCCCTCACTTTAGTAATGAAATTTTTAGTTCAATTATCTTTCAGCAGAAACCAGGCCAGCCATACAACTGGTAGATACTCATAAAAAACAAACACACACACATACACACACATGTACAAAAATGATCGCTACCAGTTTGGACTCATCAGAAAAATGTACTGGTAGCAATTAGGTTAAGATTTTAGGGCCGGACAGGGTCGGAGAGATATCACAGTGGTAGGGCGTTTGCCTTGCATGCAAAAGGACTGTAGTTCGAATCCCGGCATCCCATATGGTCCCCCAAGCCTGCCAGGAGCGATTTCTGAGCAGAGAGCCAGGAGTAACCCCTGAGTGTTGCCGGTGTGACCTAAAATTCAAAAAAAAAAAAAAAAAAAAAAGTTCTGGGCCGGGGAGATAGCACTATGAGCAGTAGCTGACTCAGGCTTTTCAATCTCCGCCATCCCATAAACATGTTTCCCTAAATACTGCCTGGTGTGACCCCTGAGTACAGAGCTAAGAGTAAGCCCTGAGCACTGCCAAGTGTGTCCCCAAAACAAAACAAAGAACAAAACAAAACAGAGATGTCTAACCTGTTTCTCAGCAGCTCAGCCCTGTGTGTGTGATTCTAAGTGTAAACCCTGCATGTTGCCCCACATTTATATCCAATCCCTGGCTACCTACCAAAGATGGGCCACTAAGACTACATCTGGCAGCCTTTCCATCCCTAGAGATACTGCTAACTAGAGTCAGCTAAATCGCAGGCAATGCCCAATGTTTTCATTTTACTGTGCCAAACAGCAACAATAACAATAGAATGCAATGCAACTCAGGCAAATGTTTGATTTCTTCCCAAACCAGGAACCAGGAAGATGGTTCAAAGGGCTCAGCACATGCTTTGCAAGTAGAAAGCCTACATTCATTTCTGACACCTCATGGCCATCTGAGCACAGCCAAAGTGACCTCCGAGTGCCACACTAGAAGAAATCTGAATATATCCTACCCTTCCCCCCAAATTCCCATACCAGATCACCCCACATAACTGCACACAGGAGAAACATTTTATGCTTAGAGTTAAGAGACCATGGAAAACAGGAAGGCGCACACTACCCTGTTGACCCAGGGAGGCAGAGGCAACTCTAAACCTGCACAAACACGGCCATGGGTCTAGTTCCTGTGATCCTGTCGATTCTTCCTCAGTCACCACCTCACAATCTCCTGCAGGAACCCCCACCCTTATTTTTGTTGCTGTTGTCTGGTCCTCTTGGCTCCTGGGTGAAAGTTAATGAAAAAATTAGAGTCCTGCACCCACCAGCATGAATTTTGTTCCTTGTCTGCTTGGGAATATCCTGGAGTATTAAAGACTGGCACAAGAACTGAGACACAGTATAGCAGATAAAATGCTTCCCCTTGCATGCAGCTGACCCAGGTTCAATCCACGGCACCACCAAGGAGACCATAAGGTCTGGAGAGCCACATCAGCCAGGAATTAGCCCTGAGCACAGATGGCTAGAGCCACAAAACCAAAACCAAACACAAAGACCATTATTGTGACCTTCATACTACTGGTTTGTTTTTCGCTTCTCTTTTTCTGTGTTCCCAAAGAATAGGGAAGTTACAACCCTTTTTAGGAGTGCTGTTTCTTTTTCTTAGTGCTTCAGACTATGGTTTCATAGATGCCCATGTTCTTTCAATTATTTCACTTGTCAAAAAGTGACCATCATAAAGTGCCTGTGACTAAGGCCACTTTCTGGGCTGTCATACACAAGTTCACCTGGGGAATCTTCAGACTAACTTTAAGGAAGCATTTGGCTCACGTATAATCAGGCCAGGGAACCGAGTTACCAGGAGGCGCAGACTCTCAAATTCAACTGTGTTGACTGAATATTCAAGGAATACCAGAAAAGGAGGGTGTCCCTTGGGGATGGAGCAATAGAACAGCAGGTAGGGTGGCCGGAGAGATAGCATGGAGGTAAGGCCTTTGCCTTTCATGCAGGAGGTCATCGGTTCGAATCCCGGCACCCCATATGGTCCCCCGTGCCTGCCAGGAGCAATTTCTGAGCCTGGAGCCAGAAATAACCCCTGAGCACTGCCGGGTGTGACCCAAAAACCAAAAAAAAAAAAAAAAGAACAGCAGGTAGGGCTTTTGCCTTGCATGCATCAGTAAAGGTTCAGTCTCCAGCATCCCAAATGTGTTCCCCCAAGCCTGCCAGAAATGATTCTTGCATGTAGAGCCAGGAGTTATCTCTGAATCCCACCGACTATGGTCCAAAAACCATCAGAAGAAGAAGAAGAAGAAGAAGAAGAAGAAGAAGAAGAAGAAGAAGAAGAAGAAGAAGAAGAAGAAGAAGAAGAAGAAGAAGAAGAAGAAGAAGAAGAAGAAGAAGAAGAAGAAGAAGAAGAAGAAGAAGAAGAAGAAGAAGAAGAAGAAGAAGAAGAAGAAGAAGAAGAAGAAGAAGAAGAAAAGAAAAGAAAAGAAAAGAAAAGAAAAGAAAAGAAAAGAAAAGAAAAGAAAAGAAAAGAAAAGAAAAGAAAAGAAAGAAAAGAAAAGAAAAAAGAAAAGGAAGGTGTTCCACTGCCAGGGAGCCCCAGGTTGCATTTTTCAGTGTTGCTGCTTTGGAGGATTTTGGATTTGTATCATGTTTTTTGAGCCTCGCCCAGCTATGCTCAGAGCTTAGTCCTGGCTCTGTGCTCAGGGTCACGTCTGTTTAAACTAGGGGGACCCTATATGGTAGTGTAGGTGGAATTCCAAGTCAGCTACATGCCAGGCAAATACCTTGAATCCTGAAATATCTCTGGCCCCTCATGTATCTTTTCAAATATAGAATAAGGGCCAGAGAGATAACACAGTGGTAGGGCATTTGCCTTGCACACGGCCGATCCAGGACAGACAGTAGTTCAAATTCCAGCATCCTGTATGGTCCCCATGCCTGCCAGAAGTGATTTCTGAGCACAGAGACAGGAGTAACCCCTGAGCGTTGCTGGGTGTGACCAATAGAAGAACCCCCCACAGCAACATGTTGAACTATTTTCTTAACTTTCTCTGGAATAAAGTTGAGGATAGTTCAAGTCATACTTGGCAAAACTAATTACCTCAGAAAAGGGAAGGGGAATGTTGAACTTTCTTGAGAAAGTTCTTGAGAAATTTCTTGAGAAATGCCAAGGCTCTTGATATGGCTGCAAGTCAATAAATCTCTCCTCTGGTATGTTCTACCACACATATTTTTCACTTCTTGAATTAGGAACTAACTGAAATCTGGAACTATTGAAACCTCTCCAGAAAATATGAATCTGGACAGAGAGCTCAATGGGCTGGAGAACATGCTTTACATGCAAGAGACTGGGTTTCATTTCCTAACACCACATAGTCCCCTGAGCACTGAGTCAGGAGGAGCCACTGAATACCACCAGGTGTGGCCCCAAAACAAAACATGGAAGAAGAGCAAGTAAATAAATACAGGAAGCAATATAGAAGTTTGGTTTTTATTTAATAAAATTAAAACAATGAGACATTTAAAAGCTGCTGCCATAAGCCAAAGATCTTTCCTTTCTATTTCTTCATATTTTGCCATGCCTATGCAAACAACTGCCACACACACAACTTTTTTATTGTATTTTTTATCTCTTATCTTTTTTAAAAAAGAGCTTACTAAATCTGTTATTGTATTTATGACTTTATTGCAAATACAATCATTTTCACAAATATATTTGCTATGAAACTTTTTCTTCTTTCTTTATTCTTCTCTTTCATTTTATTTTTTCAGTTTTTCTTTATATATCCTTTCTATTTTTGGGGGGGGCCATACCCGTTTGATGCTCAGGGATTACTCCTGGCTAAGCGCTCAGAAATTGCCCCTTGCTTGGGGGGACCATATGGGACACCGGAGAATCGAACCGTGGTCCTTCCTTGGCTAGCGCTTGCAAGGCAGACACCTTACCTCTAGCGCCACCTCGCCGGCCCCTATCCTTTCTATTTTTTAAACAACTTTGCTTTCCGTCATCTTGAAACAAATATATTATGATCAATTATGTGATTCATTTTTTAAATAAAAATATTTAAAAAAGTAAAAAAGCTGCTGCCAGGGACCAATGGGATAACACAGTGGATAAAGTGTTTTCCTTGCATGTGTCCAACTTGGGTTTTATCCCTGGCATCCCATATGGTACCCCAAACCTGCCAGGAGTGATTACTGAAGGAAGAGCCAGTGTTAAATCCTGGGCACTGTTGGTTGTGCCCCAAAAATCAAAAAAGAAAAAATAAAGATAGGTCCAAAGTTGCAGTATAGCTGGTAGGGTGTTTGCCTTTCATGCAGCCGATCCAGATTAATCTCCAGTACCCAATATGGTCTGTGAACCCTCCAGGAGTAATCCCTGAGTGTAAAACCAGGAGTAACCCCAGAGAACTGCTGGGAACTACTCAAAAATATAAATAAATAAATTATTAATTAATTAAAAGCAGAAATCATATGCTTCACATATAAGAGGGCCTAGATTCAATGCCTGGCACTAATAATAATAATAATAATAATAACAATAATAATAACAATAACAATAATAATAATACTACATGGTCCCTGAACATCAGAAGAGAATCTCAAGCACTGAGTCAGGAGCAATTCCTGAGTACCACTGGATATGCAAAAAAAAAAAAAAAAAAACTAGTCACAAATTAAGAATATCATAGCAAAGGCATGCTATGTAATTGATAGCCTTCAAGCTACTGTGCAGATGTTGAAAAAGTCAGTACTTTAGCTGTGGCTGTCTTTGAATTTAAATCACCTAGATGTCTTCTTTTTTACCTCTTGGCTGACTGGTCTTCTCTGGTTCTGCTTGTTTTTAATTCAAATTTTATGGTAACATCAAAAATTATATATTTTCAGAGGGCAGAGCAATAGCACAGAGATAGAGCATTTGCCTTACATATGGCTGTCCCAGGACAGACCTGGGTTCAATCCCCTGTATCCCATATGGTTCCCCAATACTACCAGAAGTGACTTCTAAGCACAGAGCCAGGAGTAACCCCTGAGCACCACTGGGTGTAGCCCCAAAACACAAACAAAGATATATTTTTCATCTCTACTGTTCTTAAAACCCATTCATACCTTGGTATTTTCTTTTCCACTTTTGTCTATTGCACTTCTCTTTTCTAGAATCAGTATTAAAAAAAATTTTTTTTAATGAGGGAGTTGAAGAGTTAGCTCAACAGATAAGTACATGTTTTATATGAAGGAGACTTGAATTTTTTCCCCAGCACTACATGGTTCCCAGAGTTCTTCCAGTAGCAAGCAGCCCCCAAACTGAGAGTAGTCCCCCAGTATCATTAGGCATGACCTCAAAATAAATACCAAAAATTACAGGACAATAAAAATGTTGCTTTCATTAAGCAATTTCATTAGCTTATTTTTGTTTCGGGACACACTGAGTATTGTAGAAAATTGTTCCCAGTTGAGTACTGAGGAATGAACTTGGGGCCTCCAACACACAAAGTATGTGACCCAATCCTTTGAGCAACCTTTCTTGCCTTCATTTAAGGTTTTTTTGTTTTTTGTTTGTTTGGTTGGTTGGTTGGTTGGTTGGTTTTGGGGTCATACCCACCAGCAGTCAGGAGTTACTCCTGGCTCTGCACTCAGAAATTGCTCCAAGCAGGCTCATGGGACCATATGGTATGCTGGAATTCAAACCACCATTCGTCCTGGATTGACTGCATGCAAGGCAAACACCCTACCACTGTGCTATCTCTTTGGCCCCTTTAAGGTCTTATTTTTTCTGTATGTGTGTAGCAGTGAGGAGGTCACCCCCAGCATGCTCAAGGGTTACTCCTGCCTCTACACTCAGGAATTATCTTGACAGCGCTTGGACTTGGTAGACCATGCAAGATTACAGGGATCAAACCCAAGAAAGCTGCATGCAAGACAAATGGCCTATCCACTGTGCTATCAGATGGTCCTTTCAATTTGAGGTCTTAATAGGCCCATTCAGTCAATAGAATGGAATTTCTATATTTACCATCATTTCTTCAACTTAACTTCATCCTAAGACTTCATCCCAGAACCAATTTGCCATAAGTCTGAGAGCCATTTTAGCCAGGTTCTCTCTGCTCTCTGATCAGCTAGAGTAACACATCTTTTATTGTCAAAGCTAAATTCAATTAGCCCTCTTCTGGTAACTGTTCAGTTTGGCTCTAACACCCACAATTATCCAATATCAGGTGGCATGAACTAGAGGGTCGGGTGCCAGAACTCTCTTTGAGCTCTAAAGTCTGACCACTCATTGGAACCTCACATTACATAGCCTGTCTACTGAGTTCAGGAAAGGTCTGGGAAATCAGAGCTGATCTCTGTTTTTCCAACCCTGTGGCAAACAAACTCCTTTCTTCTAGAATTTCTGACAAGGTTGATTAGAGCCTAGAGTGACTGGTGGCCATCTTCCTACCATGTAGACAGGCCTACCTCCCATCATATGTACAAGGAAAAGAAAAAGCAGCATTTGAAGAAAGACAAATCTTGAGTAAGACAGAGTCAGCACAGGAGGGAGAAGGAAGGTCTTGTGTGGGGTTGCTGTGGCTGAGCCCCTCCTTCAACTCCCTGTCACTGCATATGATCCTGAGCACTGCTAGTTTGGGCTCAAACTCTTCCCCCTCCGAAAAGAGATCTTCAGAAATAACCCAAGATATCTGCCCCAATATTTCACTTATGAGATCCAATATATTCTCAATGCATATAAGACCCATTATAACCCAGCAGAGAGAGCTGCTGGCGAGAGACTTTTCCACTCACAAAGCATTGGGGCAGCCTTGCCTTTCTCCTCCCACAGCTGGGCTTCATTGGCTTTCTCAGGGAGCCCAGACCCCTCCAATCCGTGAGTCACTCAGCTTGTAGCATATGTTACATCCCAAGAGAGAAAAAAGAAACTCAGCCTTGGCAGATGTCAAAGGAGCTCTTCAGGGTGAGTTTGGGAGGAACCCAGCAGGCTGGGAGGTGCAAAAGGCAGACACAACACCCAAGAGGCAACTACCCCAGGCCATATTTTGAGAAGGGGGCACATAAGGAAGCACTTGTTATTGAGGAAAGGGGCTCAAGACACACACCTATCCACGTCAACGTGTGCCCTAATGGTGGTGATGGTCATGGTCATGATGGTCATGGTCACGATGCTGATGGGTGCAATGATCCTGGTGACCACTCTAGTGACAGTATCTGGAACACTGAGGTCCCTGAGACCTTCCTAGATTTTATGAAAAAATGTGATCCGAGAAAATCTAAAAATTTGACTCGTCTGCTTGCAGTCAAACCAATTACAGTCATTTATGTGGAATGCTTTCTATTTAGGCCTAATTACCTTGAGACATAATAATGATTATGTACTTCATTAAGGATGTGTCAGATTAATTTAATTTCTTAGATCTTATTTGATGGCATCTATAAACACCATCCATTTGGGCTCTGGCTTCCCTATTAGCTTATGATATACAAATTGGTCATCTGCCTACAGGTTAGAAAACAAGACATGCTGGGACACAGGAATAACTCCGTGGTAAATAGCACCAACCTTTCGAGAGTATGGTCATGAGTTCAATCCCCAGTACTTCCTGCCCCTACCTACATGTGCTAAATGAGATTCCTCTGTCCCTGCCATTTGAGATCCCCAGTGTCACAGCAAAATGTGAGACTCTGGTACCCCACAACTAAGTGTATGTGACCCTCCCCAGTCATCACAGGCAATACATCAAAGGAAGGTGAGGGGAAATAAGTAAAAAGGCAAAGGAATGAGGGCAGAGAAATAGAACAGCAGGGAAAACCCTTGCCCTACAGATAGTCAAACACAGTTTGATCCCTCGCAGGGCAATCACTGGTCTCCCAATCACTGATGAACATGTACCCTCCCCAAAACAAAGTAAGCAAAGAGGAGGGAAAAAATTAAACATACAACAGAAAGGAACTACCTTTGTAGCATGTTCTTACTGAAACAACAATTTTTGTTGTTGTTTTGTTTTGCTTTTTTTGGCCACACCTGGTGACGCTCAGGGGCTATTCCTGGGTATGTGCTCAGAAATTGCTCCTAGCTTGAAGGACCATATGGGACACCAGGGATTGAACCAAGGTTCATTCTGGGTCAATCATGTGCAAGGCAAACCCCTACCACTGCGCTATTACTCAGGCTCCATACTGAAGTATTTTTTAAATAATTTTTATTGTGACCAATGGGAATTGCAAGTCTTTCACAGTAATATTTAAGGTACATAGTGACAATGAATTAGGGCCATTCCCACCACTAGTGTTGTCCTCCCTTCACCCCTGTTCCCAGCATGCATCTCAAACCTCTCTCCTTTGCCCCCTGGACTACTAGTGTAACTGGTTTCCTTTGTGTATAGCTTGTTGTAGATTGGGTATCTTGATTCTGTTGTTGATTTTGGATTTGGTGTTTAGGTCTGATTATTTTTTATTTTCACTCAATGTTCATGCAACTGTTTGCTCCTGGTACATCCACATTTTTCTTTTGTCCTCAATTTATGAGGCAGAACAAGATACTTCAAGTTCTGTGGTTCTGTTGGAGAAAAAAAATATATAAATAAATAAAATAAAAAGCTGGGAGGAGTCCATCTAGGTATGTGGTATGTTTTAAATGTTACTTGAGATGGAACAATAGACAGATCCAATGTCCCATATGACCTTTGTGTAGAACCAGACAGCTGGAAAGAAAACTTGTGCTTCCTTCCTCTTCTAGGTAATATATAACTCCATCATCTAATTTAGGTTGTTACCCAATTCATTCTTTTCACAAGGTTTCACAAGTGTTTGGGTTTTTTGTCTGTTTGTTTTTTGGTTTGGTTTGGTTTGGTTTTGGATGCCAGCGAGTTTGGGACACACAAGGCAATGCTGGTGGCTTACTCCTGGCTCTGTACTCAGAAGTAACACCTGGAAGGTCTTGGGGAGCTATACGGGATGCTAGAGATTCAGAGACTGAACATGCATTGACTACATGCAAGGCAAATGCTCGACCCACAGAATTATTCCTCCGGCACCATTTTCACTAGCTTGAAATGACCCTCTGCTCTGAGCTCTGGATTTGCAAGTCGCTCACCAAGGGCACAGGGTGACCTGTCTCAAGATCACAGCTATCTGGCTTCATCCCAGAAATGAACTTCCAAAAACATTCTAGATATCAGTAGATATGTTTTCTGATTCAAACCATACTTATTGCTCTGCTACTAAGTACATCAGAAAATGGATGATCAGCAGCACAAAGGTAGCCTCTAGAAGTCTCTGCTCTTGAGAGGAGACAGTGAAGGGCACTTGGCATAAATGTTGGGTCTCGGGGCCAGAGAGATAGCATGGAGGTAAGGTATTTGCCTTTCATGCAGAAGGTCGATGGTTCGAATCCCGGCATCCCATATGATTCCCTGAGCCTGCCAGGAGCGATTTCTCAGCATAGAGCCAGGAGTAACCCCTGAGCACAGCCGGATGTGACCCAAAAACAAAACAAAACAAAACAAACACATGTTGGGTCTCAGGAGACATAGTCACTCAGGCTATAAAACAGAGATAACCTTTGTCAGCACTTTCTTTGGTCCAGATCAACAGAGGCAAACAACCATCGTAGGTGCCATGCTGTGAATGGGCTTCTCAAATCTCCCCAACCCTGAAAGGTCAATCAAATCTGCTAGAATCTTCTGTAGTCAGGACCTGGTCCCCACAGATTGGCCACAGAGCACCCTCTTGGCAAGTCCTATAATATCTGGCAGGAGGTCAATGACACACACACAGGGATCCCTTTGCACAGCTCAGAGTCAGATCATTTGGGGTGAGCAGAGAGGTTTCCCTTCATCCACCCTCCCCTTCACCACTCCCCCCAAACATTCGCCCTGGTCATGGTTTTTCATGCAATGAGCAATCTGCAGCCAATAAGAGGCTTCACATGGATTTATGATTCTGTCTGGTCAATGCCTGGTTGGCAGGACTGGCCTTGAACTGTGTGGAGTTTTTTTCCTCAAGGGAATGAAAATGCTGGGTTTGTCTGATATGAGTGTCAGAGAAGACTTGGTACTCTGCTTTCCAAGGATCTGGGTGGCACTGCGGCCGGGCACTTTTGGCAACACCTGGCATCCTGCCCATCTAGCAGTTGCTTCATTTCCAGCAGCAAGAGCAGCAACCCAATCTGTAGTGAGTACTGGATTGGGAAAGAAGGGAGCAGGAGTAATCTGAGTCAAGACATTGATGCTTGGATCTCGATTTTCTCTCACCTGCTTGTTGGTATCCTGTCACCAAAGCACAGTGAGCTAGAATCCTTGAGCAAACCCTAAAATTCTATGCCTCACCCCATCTCATCCTTTGTTATTTATTCTTTTGTTTTGTTTTGTTTTGTTTGTTTGTTTGTTTGCTCAGAAATCATTCCTGTCAGGCACAGGGGACCATATGGGATGTCGGGATTCGAACCACCATCCTTCTGCATGAAAGGCAAACACCTTACTTCCATGCTATCTCTTCAGCCCCTGCTATTTATTCTTTCACATAGTTTTATTGTTTTGATTTTGTTAATTTTTTTGTTTTGTTTTTTTTTTGGGGGGTCACACCTGGCAGCATTCAGGGGCTACTCCTGGCTCTGCACTCAGAAATCTCTCCTAGCAGGCTCGGGGGACCATATGGGATGTCAGGATTCGAACCACCATGCATGGAAGTCAAACGCCTTACCTCCATGCTATCTCTCCAGCCCCAGTTAAATTTTTTTGATACACCATGATTTACAATAGAGTTTATGATAGGGTTTCATATAGTCAGTTGCAGCAGAACACATGCCACCAGATTGTCTGCTTCTTTCCACCGATATCCTAAAATCCCCTTCCCTCTATCCATTCCCCCAAGGTAATCTCAGTTCTGTAGACCAAGTCTCCAGTCAGTTGCCTTTGCCAGTTGTTATTTCCTTATTATGCTTTTTAGCATTCCACATATGCGAGAGATCATTAAATGTCTGTCTTTTTCCTTCTTTCTTGGAAATCAATATTTCCACCATTAGTGAATAAAGGTTCCTTTTTCCCATATCTACTTCAACATTAGTTCTACTTGTTCTTTTTGATGTGTGCCAGTCTCACTGGTGTGAGGTGCTATTGACTTGCTTTGATTTGCCTATCCCTGATGATAAGTGATTGAAACAATTCTTCTATATACCTACTGACCATCTGTATGACATTTTGGTGGAGTTGTGTGATGTTGGACTGTTGTAAGTATAAAACCATATATTAACAGTACTGTAAACTATGGTTCCTAAAACATTTTTAAAATTTCAATTAAAAATGTAGAGGCCTCAGGACCAGAGCAATAGTACAGAGTTAGCTTTGCATATAGCTGACCTGGTCTCAATCCCAGTACCCTGTGTGGTTTCCCAAACCTGCCAAGAATGATCCCTGAGTGTAGTAACAAGAGTAAACCCTTAAGAGCTGGAGAGATAGCACAGTGGTAGGGCATTTGCCTTAAGCATAGCCAATCCTGGAAGGATGGTTGTTTGAGTTCCAGCATCTCATGTGGCCCCCCATGCCTGCCAGGAGAGACTTCTGAGCACATAGCCAGGAGTAGCCCCTAAGCTCCACCGGGTGTGACCCAAAAAAAATTAGTAAGCCCTGAGCACCATCTCATTTTGTTCAAAAACAAAGTAACAAAAAAATTTAGAGTTTAGACAGCTATTACATGAGGTAGGGTACTTGCCTAGCACATACATGATCCAATTTCTATCCCCTGTACCACATATGGGGTACTCCCAGGAATGATCCCTGAGAATAGAGCTAGGAATTAATCTGGAGCGCCACTAGGTATAACCCCAAAACCAAAATAAATAAATAAAAGTAAAAATAAGACATACAGATGGCCAATAAGTATATGAAAAAAAAATGGCTTTGCAGAGTTCCTATCTTAAGCAACCATGCCAGTTCTGCCAGTACAGAAGAAGGTCTGTTTTATTTTCTTATCTGAACTCAGGAAATATTTGCCATGCTTTTTATTTGTTTTATTTTGTTTATAGTGCCAAGGATCAAACTCAGATCTCATACATGCAAAGCATGTGCTTCACCGTTGAACCACATCCCCTGCCCAATATTTGCTATTCTTTTTACTCAGAGAACATTAAGATTCATCTGGTAACAAGAGAAAGCTGATAAATACCCATTGGCCTAGTTTAGATGGCTGGTTGGTTCATGGAAAGCCCTGTGAATTGTAATTGTAACCTTGGCGGGATTCAGGGGAGTCCATTTCTCAGTAAAGCAATGCATGGCCATGTTTGCCCCACTGCGGGGTGGACTGCATCACAGGCACCTGCTCTTCTGCAGGCCTCGCTTATATTTTGCACAGAGCAATTCCATTCTGTAGCTATGAATCCCTTTGCAGATGTGTGACTGGTTGTGCTCACTAGAAGACAAGAATACAAATGAGGTTGCACAGCCAGAAGGCTGTCACAGGACTAGTGATTAGATGTGGACATTGCCAGTCCAGGAGTGCTGGAAAGCCTGAATTTTCAGGATTCATAGAATTGTACCAATCCTAGATTCTTCCCAGAAAGCCTGGATAAATGATCCAATCATTCTATAGGTCTAGGCAATGGCAAGGACTTGATCTGTCCTTTATGAGAATGGTAGTAGCATGTCTTGTCTCACCAGGATGTAGAAAAGTTTAAGAAACTAGTGGCAAAACCTTCCTTAAAGCCGTTCCTAAAACATCCTGATGTAATTCATTGTATGGTTGCAATTGTTAGTTTTATTTTTCTCACACTGAAAGAAATGCTTTGTTTATTTTGGAGCCATACACAAGATACTTAGTGCTTACTCCTGGTTTTGTGCTCAGGAACCATGTGTGGCAGTGCTTAGTGAAGAAAAAATTAGAATTGAAAATGCCAATGGTTCATCTAGCAAGCTTAATGGGCAAACCTGGAAAAAGTTTCTCTCTCTTTTTTTTTTAATTAGAGAGGTCAATAAGCTATTCTAGCCTGTAGTGTCGATTCTCTGTACAACATATTCAATTGATGGGAGTTCAACAAACCGGTTTTCTTTTTCTTTTTTTAACTGAAATCTTTCAGTTGAGTTAGGGTCATCCCCACCACCAGTGTTGACCTCCCTCCACCATAATTCCCTGCATGCATTCCAAACCTCCACCCCTAGCCCACTGGACTACTAGTATAACAGGTTCATTTTGTGTATAGCTTGTTATAGTTTAGATCTCTTGATTCTATTGTCATTAACTTTGGTTTGGGTATATAGATCTGACCCTTTTTTTTTTTTTTTTTTTTTTTGGTTTTTGGGCCACACCCATGGTGCTCAGGGGTTACTCCTGCCTATCTGCTCAGAAATAGCTCCTGGCAGGCACGGGGGACCATGTGGGACACCGGGATTCGAACCAACCACCTTTGGTCCTGGATCGGCTGCTTGCAAGGCAAACGCTGCTGTGCTATCTCTCCGGGCCCATAGATCTGACCATTTTTTATTTCAATGTTACTGAGACTGCTTAGACCCTGGGTTCCATCCACTTTTTTTTCTCAGTTTGTAGGAAGACAGAGAGGTAGAACAAGATGATTCATGTTCTATGGTTCTGTAAAAAAAGTCAGGAGCCCCTATGTAGAAGCTATAAATAAAATTCAAAGAAGAGAGGAGGAAAAAAGGGAAGAAAAAAGAAACAGGTCATTCAAATGCAAGGCAAACACCCTGCCTGTACTAGTGCTCCAGTCCCAATAACCAGAAAATTTTAGATGTGGAAAGGACTGAGATGGTGTCTAACCCAATGCCTGAATTTGACAGAAAAACAAAGGCAAGTTCAAGACAATGAAGTCAACAGGTATCAGCACCTCTCACTGGCCTCTCAAAGACAGCTGGCACTCAGGTTTGGGCAAAAGAGTTTCTCTTGATGGTCCATTACTGAGCATTTCAAAACTTTAAGACAGAGCTCTCTTGTCTGTGTTTGCTCTCTCTTTCTCTCTCTCTCTCTCTCTCTCTCTCTCTCTCTCTCTCTCTCTCTCTCTCTCTCTCTCTCTCTCTCTCTTTCCTCTTACCCCAAATTTTGCTTTGTCTCCAAAATTCTGATACTCTCCTTCACAGAAGCAGCTGAAGTAAACAATTCAACAGCCAGGCATTTCGGGCAGCAGAATAGATCCATTATTCTTAGGGTGAGCAGATTCCAGATTCTGAAATTTCTGTTCTTAATTCAGCTTCTTCTCTCTTGGAGAGAAAGAGGAATAGAGAAAAACAAAATTATGTTATTAGGAGCAAGGGCTTTTTCGATTTGAGCTTAATAATGATAAATCCCCAAGGTCCATGTACATTTTTTCTTAGGTAAAAACACAGCTGCCCTACTTTAAGATATGCTTTTGGTCTGCAGAAGAGAAAAGATTGGGGTTAGTTAGATAGTACAGAGGGTATGTTGTTTGCCTTACTTACATAAAGCTGACCATGTTCAATCCCATCATACCATATGGTTTCCCCCCCCCAAGCACAACCAGGATTGATTCCTAAGTGCAGAGCCAAGAGTAACTCCTGAGCATCACCAGATAAAACCCAAAAGCAAACAAACAAATGAATAAGTAGAAATATTGTTCCCAGTATGCCTTGCTCCCTTTGCACCCAGTCTCAATCTCAGAAGCTTCATCAGATGAAAGAGCTGAGTGTAACATCACCCATACCTACGCCTTAGAGAGACCACTTGTTACTGCCATTCTTTGTTCCACCCTCTGCACTACTCTGAGGCAGACAAGAGCACTGTAGAGTTTTTGGAATCTCCCGGGAGTGTTGGAAAGCCAACATCTAGAATTCTTCCAAACGTTCCCCAAAATGAAATAGAAAAGTCCTAAGTAACCACTGAAGGTAGTGACTATTTCTAGCTACTGTTGAAACATTGAAAAGTACTGGAGATGTGTTGCATTATGCCCTTTGGATGGGCTTGGATGGAGGTGAATGGTGATGGAGGCCTTTCTCCTTCATCTCAGGACCACATGGCTCCACCTTCTCCATCAGCCAGAGGATCTGCAAGTTCAGGTGATTGCAGCAGGTAGAAAACTCATCCACAGACAGGCTTCAGGAAATATCAAATTTATTTGCTCTGGCCAACATGTGTGGCTATAATCTTAAACCTATTTAAGCGGGGCCAGGAAGGTGGTGCTAGAGGTAAGGTGTCTGCCATGCAAGCGCTAGCGTAGGATAGACCGCGGTTCAATCCCCCGGCGTTCCATATGGTCCCCCCAAGCCAGAGGAGATTTCTGAGCGCATAGCCAGGAGTAACCCCTGAGCGTCAAACGGGTGTGGCCCAAAAACCAAAACCAAAACATACCAAAAAAAAAAACCCTATTTAAACACAGTCTTGTCAGCTTGCCCTGTGTCTAGCTTCTTTCAGCTATCTCTCCTCCAACCTCCATCCATGCAAATTCTCCTCTAGCCCTCTGAGGTCAAACCTTTTGAAACCTCCCCAAGACTCCTCCCAGAAATGGGAGGGTCTTTCTTGTAGGTAAGCTTACACAAAGAATAGGGGTAGGATTACAGAGACGGGGTTCAGCAGGAGAGTGTGTGCCTTGCATGTGGGGAAACCTTGGATTCCCAAATCAAAACAATAAAAACATTTTGTTGTTGTTTTGGGGGCCACATCCAGTGGTAAGCAGAGCTTACCTCTTACACTCTGTGACCAGGGATTACTCCTAGCAATGCTCTAGAAACCATATACAGTATCAGATGAAATCTGGATCTCCTCATGCAAAGCAAACGCTGCAACCTCTGCATTTCCACTCCAACCCCTGATTACTTTTATAATGAGAATATTTGTCGGAGAGCAAATGAGGTCCTACATGCAGGAGCTGCCTACATCCCACATCCAAGTGGGGTTTTCTTACTCTCTAACCTTCAAGTTCATTTCTCATGTTTCTTAAATAAAGCTATTTTATTGGTGCCAGAGCAACAGTACCATGGGTAGGACACTTGACTTGAACATGGTTGACTTTGGTTTGATTGCTGGTACCCCTATTATCCCAGAACCCACCAAGAGTGATCCCTAAGGAGTGCAGACCCAGGGGCTGGAGTGGTAGCACAGCGGTAGGGGTAGGGTGCTTGCCTTGCAAGGACGGATCTCGGTTCAATCCCCGGCGTCCCATATGGTCGCCTCAAGCCAGGAGCAATTTCTGAGCACATAGCCAGGAGTATCCCCTGAGCGTCACTGGGTGTGACTCAAAAACCAAAAAAAAAAAAAAGAGGTGCAGACCCTGGAGTAACCCATGAAGACCTCCAGGTATGGCTGACAAACCAAACAAACACTAAAACACCTGACATATTTCAATTCAAAACATGCAAATTGCTGCTGGTGGTGGGTAAATGGGAATAAAGGAGAAAATTGAGGGTTTTTTGTTTTTTTTTAAAGCCATATTCGATGGTCCTAGGATCTCTTCCTGGCTCTGTATTGAGAGGTCACAGCCAGTGGTGCTGGGGGCCATGAAGTGCCAGGGATCAAACTGGGGTCAGCCACAGGCAAGATAGGAGCCTTCACATCTGTTTCTCTCCAGGCCTATGAAGGGAGTGATTGTGCAATGAAAGATATAATCGGACTTTTAGATGTGAACTTAATGCAACCTGCACCTGTATATGCTGATTTTCATACCTGGAACTTACATATATGATGATGTATATCACAGGATGCTTCAGTAAAAATACAAAAAGGTGGGCTGGAGACATAGTATATATCAAGGAATTGGCTAAAATTTGGTTCAAGTCTACCCTGGTTCAAGTCCATGGCACCACAGGTCATTCTCCAAGCACCACCAGGAGTGGACCCTGAGCACAGAGGAGTAGTAAACCCTGAGCAATGCTGGGTGTCTCTCCCCAAACTCCCCCCATAAACAAAAGGGCTATGACTAGGACTTGGTGGTAGACCACATGATTGATTTACATGTGTGAGATCTTGGGTTAAAGCCTCAGGACCATAAAAATAATAAAGTGGCCGGAGAGATAGCACAACAGTAGGGCATTTGCCTTGCATGCAGTCAATGCGGAATGGACGGTGATTTGATATCTGGCATCCCATATGGTCCCCCGAGCCTGCCAGGGGAGATTTCTGAGCACAGAACCAGGAGTAACCCCTGAGCACTGCCAGATGTGACCCCCCAAAAATAACAAAATAATAATAATAAATAAAAATTGGGAACTCTAAAATTAGAAGCACTGTGGAAGGTGCTTTCTCTATAATGTTGATTCTGAATAAGAATATTTAAAATTAAAACAAGGGAGGAGGTGGAGAGATAGTAGAGCAGATAAAAGACTTACCTTGCACACAGTCCACCTGGATTTGAACACTGGCTTTCCATATGAGCCCCTGGGCACTGCCAGAAGTGATTTCTAAAGGCAGAGCCAGGAGTAATCTCTCATCATCGGTGTGTCCCAAAAACAAACAGATGAGAACTTTTAGGTTAAGGTTTAAAGTTTTCCTTTCCAAAAAAGCAATTCTTGAAGCTATTTGTATTTTTGCTTTGTTTGTTTTGTTTGGGGGCCTCACCCGGTGGTGTTCAGGGCTCACTCCTGCTCTAGGCTCAGGAATTACTCTTGGTGGTATTTGGGGAGCACCATATTGAATCAGGGATCAAACCCAGGTCAGCTGCAGGCTAGGCAAAGGCCCTAGCTGCTCAACTATCATTCCAGCCCGCATATGCATTTTAATATAGTCACTGGTTAGTACTATTAATATTTACCGTGTTCCTATGTGTTTCACACCAGTATATCAGGGACTTTATGGTCTTCCTTTTAGAGAAGAGAAACCCAGGCTCAGTGAGATTGAGTAATAAGCAATTTTACATGCAATCTGGGGGTCTCTGATTCTCTCTTGGAGGCTCTGAATATAGAGCATGGAGCCTGCAGTCTGCACCTCCTCACTCCCTACACTGCCTATTCAGGGGTCTTAGAGGGGGCAGTTTAGAGAGAGGGGCTAGGGCAAGAGAGATCAGAGTGTTACGAAGAGCTCAGAGGGATTCTAAATTCCTAAATAATCACTATTCTGCTCTGACTTTGCCCCTGATGTCAAGGGGTGAGGAGTAGGGGGTAGGGGTATCAAAAAGGGACACTTTTCCCTACTCCCAAGGGCAACAAGGTCCAAAGGCAAAGGTCAGGGGCTTGCAGGCACTTTCCCTCTCTGTGGGGTTACTCTGAGGGAAGCAAGTCTTTGGGGAAGAAAATATCTTTGTTGCTGCATTCCTCAAATTTCTAGCATTTCCACGAGGCTGCTCTGGAAGAGGTGTGGGAAAGTTCTGGAAGAGCAAGAACTGCATTGAATGCAGGGACCCGGCAGCATAGAATGGAAGCAGCAGGTGGGAGAGCCCTGGCTCTGGGAGACCCCTCAACCTTGACAGGCTCAAAGGAAGAGGTCACAGCTGTCCTCAGAAAGCCCCTTTCTTCCTCAGTTTGTTTATTTTCCTGAGGAAAGATAATGGTAAACAGCTTTGTCTGAAGATATTGTGTTTGAAGACAGTCGGTCAGGGGGTTGTATATGGAGAAAGCTGGATTTGGTTGTGACACTTTTAGACGAGAACAATGGTGCTTACTTTGAAGCTAGGGTTGTCAAATTTAGAAGAGGAAAGCATGCAGGATGTCCAGTTATATCTGTGTTCCAGACAGATGAGGAATACACTTCCAGTATTCATAGGCCCCATACAATATGGGAGACTAGATGCTGATGCTAAAGCATTTTGTGTATTTTATCCAGCAGCTATCTTGCGGAATCAATGTAACATGAAGCAACATGTTCTTTGGTAAAAAAAAAAAAAAAAATCAGTGTGTGGTGGTGGCCAGAGAAATAGTACAAATGGTAGGATGCCAGAGTTTCCCAGATTCCTGAGGACAGAGCCAGGAGTAACCCCTGAGCATCACTTGGGTAGCCCAAAATACCCCATTTCAAAATAAAAATAATTTTCAGGACTGAAAATTGTTCAATAGAGTAAGCTCATACTTGGCAGGCAGTAGGCCTGATATCACAGGTCTCCTGAGCAGAGAGCAGGACTAAGCCCTGAGTACCATCAGGCATGGCCCCAAAACCAAAATAAATAAATGAACAAGAAGAACAAGAAGACAGAAGAAGGCGGCATTATTTTGCACAATATTCTCTTCCGTTATAATCTCAAATAGAAAGTGAGAGTAGATTTAGAGGAGGGGCCCGTCTTTTCCTTCTCCCACATTTCGGTGGAAGCTTCTAAATGCTGAAAACCCCATCAGGATGTTGGGAAAGAAATGAAACTAAGTTCCTGAGTCCTGGTTCCATTGATGCATAGCTATCAGTGTAGCACCACATTGTCATTTTTAGTCTACACTTGAGAGGTGGCAAATTGCTTTGGGACACAAATGAATTAACTCTTTCCTGTGACTATATTACCATAATATGCTATCAGCAATGATTTAGTACACTGAAAATGGAAAGCAGAAAGTCCTAAAACAACCAAGAAACCAATGCATTCATGTGTTCTCTTTTCATTAGTACAATGAGTTTCTTAAGATGATGGGATGCTAATGCATTTTGTTACAGAGCTCAATTGTCTTATCAGCAGAAATCAAAGAAGAACATTCAAAAGTTAGCTAGTGATACCTTCCTGCAGTCATACAATGCTTGTTGTCCACTATACAATCCTCACCAACTGACCCAACATGTTTAAATACATTTTAGTTTAAAAAATAAAAGTTTGTTATCCAGAAATTAGACATACAAAGGATAGTACAGCACTCATCTTACATATAGCCAACCTGACTGAGGTTCAATCCTCAAAACCACTTATGGTCCTTCCAGGATGATCCCTGAGTGCAGAGCTAAGAGTAAACCCCTAAGCACACCTGGATGTAACCCCAAAACCAACAAACAAATTTATTAGCAGCCAATAGATTGAAGAAGAAATCACAAAGAAAATTAAAGGGGAAAGGGGTGTGATTCAGTACATGTCTTACATGCATGAAACTCAGTGGATTTGATTTTCAACACTATAAAATAGAGAAATGAAAAACTGTTATAAAGTATTATTGGGGCCAGAGAGATAAAAGTGAGTAGGGCAATTGTCTTGCACATTGTTGACCTGGGTTTGATCCCTGACATCCCATACAGTCCTTGGGCTTGCCAGGAGTGACTTCTGAATGCAGAGACAGGAGTAACCCCTGAGCACCACTGGGTGTGGGCAAAATAATTTATGAGAAAAAATAAAACAAGAATCAAAACACCAAAGTACATGGGATATAGCTCAAACACCTCAAGTGCCTTTGAGGATAATTTATAGCTGTTAATAGTTGTTTTACAAAGTAAATCTTAAGGGTCAGAGATATAGTACCACAGGTAGGGTGCTTGCCTTGCACAAGACAAACTGAATTTGATCCTCAGTATCCCATACGGTTTCCTGTGCACCACCAAGAGTAATCCTTGAGTGCAGAGTCAGGAGTAACTTCTGAATATTACCAGAGTGACCCAAAAAAAGAAAAAGAAAAATGATAAGCTAGTGTTCAAATCCTTCCTTTAAGAACTGGAACAACTAGAGAGATAATATGGGGGCAGGCCTTAAGTTCACCCAACCCTGGTTTAATCTTTGATACCTCATATGTTCTCCCCAAACACTACAAGTGGTTGCTCCTGAGCACAAAGCCAGGAACAGCCCCTGAGCATTTTTTAGTGTGACCCCAAAACAAAAATTAATTAATAAATAAAATAAATACTTTGAACAAAGAGAACCAGACACCAGGAAAAGTCTACAAAGGTTTAGTTTTCACTGGGGGTAGAGTATGGTGTGTGACCATTCCCATCGGTGCTCAGAGATGGCTCTTGGCTCTGTGCTTGAGAGTTGTTCCCAGCAATTGCTCAGCTATATGTAAAACAACCACCATAACCCCTATCATTTCTGTCTGGTCATCTACATAGTATTATTTGCTTCCTTAGAGTTTGGGGGAGCCATACCAGGTGATTCTTCTGCTAAGTACTGAGCCCTGGTATTGCTCCAAAGACCATATGAGGTATAGCAATTTGCCAGGCATCCATTATCACCCCAGAAATACTTGTCTGGGTCCTCTTCCACAAAAGATTTCCAGAGAATTAGTATTAACCCATGACAAACTATTTCCAAAAATAAAACTGGGTCCAGAGTGCTAGCACAGCAGATAGGGCATTTGCCTTGCACATGGTCAACCCAGGTTCCATCCCCGGCATCCCATATGGTCCTGTCAGGAATGACCCCTGAGGTCAGAGCCAGAAGTATCCCCTGAACACTGCTGAGTGTGACCCAAAAGACAAAAAAAAATAAATAAATAAAAAGATAAAGTGGGCCAGACATATAATATAGCATGTCTTCATGTTGCCTACTTGTCTTTGATCTCTGCATCTCATATGGTTCCTCGAGCTACACCAGGAGTGATCTCTGAATTCAGTCAGGAATAAGGCCTGACTGATCCTCCTACCCACCCCCAAAAATATAGAAAAAGAAGAATAGCTCCCAGCTCATACTAAACTCACTTAATAAAGGCAGTATTTCCCTGATTATTAAAACCAAAATAGAAATGACAAGAAATAAAATATATAGACCCAAATCCCTTACAATTGATTGCATTTGACAATACATATTCAGTGTGATCATAGCTTTTGTGGAAACAGACATTAAAATACTCAACAACATACTAGCAAAATGAATCCAGAAACATCTTTAAAAGGATTCTAGTGCCATGAGCAAGTGAGATTGATGTCAGGAATGCAATAAAAAGAAATGAAGTGCTGGTACAGGCCATGACATGTATCCAAGGCCAATCCTTGAAAGCATTTTGCTTAGTGAAAGAAGTCAGTCAGAATATCATATAGTATATGATTTTCTTTATATGAAATATCTTTAGTAGACCTAGTTTGAGAGGCGTTCAGTGGTTTTCTGGTGCTTAGGGTTTAAGATGAGGCATGAAAGAAAAAAAAATAAATCACGTGCTCACAAGGTACAAGGGTTCTTTTCAGAATTATAAAAATGTTCCAAAATTAGGCTTTAGTGAAATTTCACAGGTCTGTAAATGTACTCAAGTATGTTATATAGCACGCATTTTTTTCTTGGTTTTTGGGCCACACCCTGTGATGCTCAGGGGTTACTCCTGGCTATGTGCTCAAAAATAGCTCCTGGCTTGGGGGACCATATGGGATTCCGAGGAGATCGAACCGAGGTCCGTCCTAGGCTAGCATGTGCAAGGCAGATGCCTTATACCCTGCGTTACTGCTCCGGCCCCAATATATAGCACACTTTTAATAAATGAAATATACTTTTAATGTAGTGCATGTAAATTGCAACTCTTTCTTTAAAATGCACTCTAGGGGGCCGGGGCGGGTGGCGGCTAAAGGTAAGGTGCCCTGCCTTGCCTGCGCTAGTCTTGGACGGACCGCTGTTCGATCTCCCGGTGTCCCATATGGTCCCCCAAGCCAGGAGCGACTTCTGAGCGCATAGCCAGGAGTAACCCCTGAGCGTTACCGGGTGTGGCCCAAAAAAACAAAAAACAAAAAAAAACAAAAAAAAAATAAAATAAAAAATAAAATGCACTCTAAAAAATATATGGTAAGGCTGGAGAACTTGGACTGAGGTTAAAGCACTTGCCTAGCTTGTGCAAGCCAAAGCAATGATCCCCAGTAGCCCATATGGTTTCCCCGAGCATTGCCAGAGTCACTCTAGCACAGAGTCAGGAGTAAACCCTAACCTCTGCTCCATGTTGCCCCCAAAACAAAAGAAATAATGAAAATAAAATGAACATAGTCTGTCCTTGTCTTTTTTTAGGTTCATTCCTAGGCCAATCATATAATACTAGGCTTCATGCCTTTTCTACACATTTTATTACCATTCTTGAGATAAGTTTTAAAAAAAGATTACAATTTCTAAGAACATTTTTTATCTTTTGGAGGTTCACAACCTGTGGCATTTACTCCTGGCTCTGTCCTTGGGGATCATTCCTGGCAGTGTTTAGGAGATCATATATTAAACTCAGGAATTGAAATCAGATCTGCCATATGCAAGGCAAGTGCCTTACTCATTGCTCTATCCCTCCAGCCCTAGAAATCTTTCTCTGGGGTTGATTCCTAAGTACAGGAGCCAGGAGTAAATCCTGAATATCACTAGGTGTATCATCACTTCTCTGTACTCAACTAGAAGTTGTCCCCAAATACACTTAAAAAAATCAATTCCTTTTCTATTAGATATTAATCACTTTTCCCCACACTTACATACTTTTCCTAATCATGGAATCATTTTACCATTGACATTTTTTTTTTTTTGGTTTTTGGGCCACACCCAGTGATGCTCAGGGATTACTCCTGGCTATGCTCTCAGAAGTCACTCCTGGCTTGGGGGGACCATATGGAACGCCAGGAGATAGAACCGCGGTCTGTCCTAGGCTAGCGCTCGCAAGGCAGGCACCTTACCTCTAGCACCACCACGCCAGCCCCTCCCACTGATATTCTTGAACTAAGGTTTATTTCCTCAAATCTTTGACCTCCATCATTTACAGAAGTAACAGGGTATCCCAAGAAAGCTGGTGATGATCCCCTTTGTTCCTAAGCTTTACATCAGAAGCTCCTCCAAGCTCAGCCTCATTCTAGACACTGTGATCTTCTTGCCCTTTTGGTCATGCAGGGTCCATCAACCACTCAGGGGGTTGAACCAAATGTCCACAAGATCTAAGAACAAGGGGGTGAAAACTGAACATACTGCCAAACGTAGGAGACCTCTATTTCCTGGAGAAAACCTGGAGAAAACTTGAAGAAATGGAGTCAATGGGGTCAGAGAGACAGTACAGCAGGTAGAGCACTTGCCTTGCATTGCAGCCATGTTCAATCTCTGGGCATCCATATGGTCCCCTAAGCCCACCAAAATGATACCTGATGAAGAACCAGGAGTACACCGCTGGGTACCTCGAGTGTAGTGTAAACTCCAAAATGAAAAATGAAATGAATTAAGGTCCCTGACATAAGAACTGACTCTTGTCTCCTGAGCCCTGACCTTAGAGGAATGTAGGACTCAGCAGTCCTACCACAAAAGAAGGAAAGCTGGGTAAAAATGGCACCCTTCCCCTACCTCTTTCAGCTCCCCACCTTGGCCCAGCCATTCTTCCAGCCACTAAAGCCAGGAAGTCAGGCCAAAGTCCCAGGCCCAGGAGTTGGACAGGGTACCTGCCACTGGAGCAGGACCAACACCTGCCCCACCCCACAAGGGTCACTTACCCTCAATACCCCAGTTCCAGTCTCCAGAAGGATGCCAGGAAGCCTCTCCCTTGTAGCCAAGGGCTGTCACCACAGCCACTTCTCTGTCCCTGCTGTTTGGGACCTACTCTGCTTCCCGGAATTAACTGTGCCCAGCCCCCCAGCAGCTGCTGCGTGCTCTAGGGAACACTTCGGCTCTTGCTGATGTAGAAACACTGTCCCTGGCTTTGTTTTCAGCCTTTCTTTGAGTTTATTAAAGTGGGCCTGTCAAAGGCTGGAGAGAGAGAGAGTACAGTGGAGTCAGGAACGCACCCAGATTTGATTCTCTGCACCCCTGAACCCGCCAGGAATGAAACCCTTAGTACAGACCCAGAAGTAAGCCCAGAGCACCTCAGGGTGTGGGGCCCCCCAAAAAAACAAACAAAATAAGGTAGAAGATTGTTTTAATTTGAGCAAGAGCTGCCCAGTTGCAGAGTCTTCGTATCACAAAACATGCCCCTGCGCTGTTACTTTTGCTTTTCTGTCTAAAGAGAGGCTATGGAGGCTGAGCTGAATTTACTTAGTGGCATCACAGTTTGTCAAGTAGTACCGAGATCTGGTTAGTACATTAAGGGACTCTCCTGGTCTTTGTCATTGTCCTCTGTCTCTGTCTCTGTCTCTGGTCTCTCTCTTTGTCTCTGTGTCTCTCTCCTGCCTCTGTTCCTCTGTTCCTCTGTGTCTCTCCTGTGTCTCTCTCCTGTCTGTCTCCTTTCTTTGTCCTCTCTGTGTCTGTCTCCTGCCTTTGTCCCTCTGTGTCTCTCTGTGTGTCTCTCTCCTGTCTCTTTTGCTCTCTCTCTCTCTCTCTCCTCGATCTCTCTCTCTCTCTCTCTCTCTCTCTCTCTCGTCTCTCTCTCCTCGACTCTCTCTCTCTCTCTCTTTCCCCCACCTCTCTCCCTCATCTCCCAGATGAGTAGAGCTGGGTTATTTCTAAATATAGGTGGGTGACAGTGCTGTTGAGTGTCCCCGAGAACGTGGCCATTGGCCATATCCTCAGTACAATCCTCCTAGGCAACAGGGGAAGAAGTAGGGAACCACACTCTAAAGAGCCTGAGTAAAAGAAACTGCGAAACCCATTAAGTAGTGCATCTTTCAGGAAGAAGATATTCATAGACCTTTTTCTGTGGCTGTCCCAAAGCTTCATGCATCTTATTGTCTTTATTGCCCTGCCACCCCAGTTGGTTACAGGCTTCAAAGGAGGGTAGGTGTTTACTTCTGAGAATCCAGCCCTACCAGAATGACCTGCCTTGTCACTCTTGCTGCCAAATGGCAGCTGGTTTTTGAATGAATGCGTCCTTTTTTTTTTTTTTCTCAGCTGCTTGCTAAACTTGACTTTTAATGGGAACTTGACTGGCAGAAGTGTGTATACTTGGTCAGTTAACTCAGGGTTTGGTACATTTTCCATTAGTGTTTATTGAATAAATGTATTCAAATCTCCTGAAATAACCTACTTTAATTGGAAACATTTAAGAATTATTGAGGGGGAGGCCAGAGAGATAGCATGAAGATAGGGCATTTGCCTTGCATGGCAGAAGGATGGTGGTTCAAATCCCAGCATCCCATATGGTCCCCCCGAGCCTGCCATGGAGCGATTCTGAGTGTAGAGAGCCAGAAGTACCCCTTGAGCGCTGCTGGGGTGTGACCCAAAAACAAAAACAAAAAAAAAATAGTTAATGGGGGTCATAGTGATAGCACAGTGGGACTGGTGTTTGCCTTGCACTCAACTGATCCAGGTTTGATCCCCAGGGGGGCATTTTCATATATGGTACACCCAGCCAACCAGGAGTAATTTTTGAGTTCAGAGCTAGGAAATAACCCCTGAGAGCCACCAGATATGCACAAAATACAGAAGAAAGAAAGAATTATAGAGACTGACTGAAGAGAGTTTAGCAAAGGTTGTTGGAGTACAAAGTTTTATTTGTCCAGGTGGCCCCATCTGAATTAGACTGATGCAACTAGTTATGTTAAATTAGAAGAGAGACAGATGGGCCAGAGAGATAGCACAGCAGGCGTTTGCCTTCCAGAGCAGCCGGCCCAGGATCTAAGGTGGTTGGTTCGAATCCCCGGGCGTCCCATGTGTGTCCCCCTTGCCCGCCAGGAGACTATTTCTGAGCAGATAGGCCAGGAGTAACCCCTGAGCACCTCCAGGGTGTGGCCCCCCCCAAAAAGAAAAACCAGAAGAGAGACAGACAGAACAGACAGAATGTATGGACAAATGACTTGTGTATTACTTTCTTTTTTGGGGGGGCACATCCGGCGGTGCTCAGGGGGTTATTCCTGGCTGTCTGCTCAGAAATAGCTCCTGGCAGGCACGGGGGGACCATATGGGACACCGGGATTCGAACCAACCACCTTTGGTCCTGGATCGGCTGCTTGCAATGGCAAACGTCGCTGTGCTATCTCTCCGGGCCCTTGTGCTTACTTCCTAGGGGTGGGTCACTCTCTAAACACTCATTCACCACACACAAAGTTCTATTTCTTCTTGGGCAAGAGAGAAAAAGGATAAGTCAGTTTTTTGGGTTGGTTTTTTTTTTTTTTTTTTTTTTTGGGTTTGTAGGTGTTTTTGGACCACACCCGGCATTGCTCAGGGGGTTCCTCCTGGCTGTCTGCTCAGAAATAGCCCCTGGCAGGCACGGGGGACCATATGGGACACCGGGATTCGAACCAACCACCTTTGGTCCTGGATCGGCTGCTTGCAAGGCAAACATCGCTGCGCTATCTCTCCGGGCCCGATAAGTCAGTTTTGAGTGGTGGTTTTACCATTCCCCATTTAAACAGCAAGTCTAGGCATATTTGTTTGGTTGGTTTTGTTTGGGGGGCCATACACTGCAATGCTCAGGGATTACTCTCTGACCCAAGTCAAGGTATATCTATTTAGTGAGGCTATATTATATACAAGGCATTGTGTTATGGGGTATCTAAGTTTAAGATCCAATAGAAAGTTTAAAGTGTTGGGACCTGAGGGATAGCATGGAGTAAGGCATTTGCCTTGCATGCAGAAGGTCTGTGGTTCAAATCCCCACATCCCATATGGTCCCCTGGGCCTGCCAGGAGCAATTTCTGAGCATAAAGTCAGGAAGAATCCCTGAGTGCTGCTGACAGGTGTGACCCAAAAAACCAAAACATAAAAGAAAAAAAAAAGAAAGTTTCAAGTGTTTATAATCTGGGACTGGAAAGACAGTATAATGGAGTGGGTGCTTGCCTTGCATGTAGCCGACCCAGGTTCGATCCACAGCACCCTATATGGTTCCCTTAACTTGTCAGGAGTGATTCCTTTACATAGCACCAGGATAACCCTTAAGCATCATTGAACATGGCCCAAAAACCTGAAAAAAATTTAAATATATATATATCAAATATATATTATATATAATATATAATGATACACACACAGCACACACAACCCAGGGCCAGAGAGACAGTATGGCAGATAGTGTGCTTACCTTGCATGTGGCCAACCTTTGTACCCTTATTAACACCCTATATGCTAACCCTTAAACTCCCCTATGAGTGATCCCTGTGCTAGAGCTAAGAGAAAGCCTCTGAAGCACTTCTAGATGGTTGTGCCCCAAAATAAAACATAAAAAAAGAAAACTCAAAAAAAATAAAGAAAAAAAAAAAGAAAACCTCTTTTCTGGCTGGAGAAAATCCAGTCTAGGGATTAAGTTAGTCTTGATCTTGCACAGGACAGGCCCTGTTTGATTCCTGGTATATTTCATGGTCTCCTGAGCATTAATGGAGCAACCCATGAGTCTCAAAATCAAATCCCACCTCATCTCTCAATTAAATTAGCTTTCCTTTTTTGTTGTTTATTTTTGTGTGCTGTGTTTTTGGAGTGGGGAAGAACTGTATCAAAGATGCTCAGGGGGTTCCCCCTAGCAATGCATTTAGGAATCACTCCTAAAATGCTCATGGGTTCCTATGGAATACCAAGGTTTTGAACCTGGGTTGGCCTGTGCAAGGCAAATGTCCCACTTTGCCTGTGCTATCATACTGGCCCCTAAATCTTATTTTTATCTGAGTTTTGCTTCAAAATTGTTATAACTCCAGGCTGTCATGTTATCATGAAATAGAAGTCAGAAGAGGGGGAGATAATTATGGATGATTTTCTCTTTTATGTGCTAAAGAAACCAAATGGGAAACAGATAATTTTGAAAACAGACTGGTTGCCAAAGTGAAGCAAGAAGGACAGTGAGTGAAGGGAAATGAGCAGGACCCAAGGACAAAGGTAGAAGGATGTTGGCACTTGGCAGTGGGGTGGTTGTGCGGTAGCCTTGTACATGTATATGCAGAAACAAGGAACACTATTGTAAATCACGTTACTACAGGAAAAATATACATTAATAAAAATTAAAAAGTCAGGGGAAGGAGGCCGGAGAGATAGCACAGCGGTAGGACGTTTTGCCTTGCAAGCAGCTGATCCAGGATAGATGGTGGTTCAAATCCCAGCATCCCACATGGTCCCCGTGTCTGCCAGGATCAATTTCTGAGTGCAGGAGCCAGAAGTCACGCTCTGAGCAATGCCAGGTGTGACCCAAAAACCAAAAAAAAAAAAAAAACCTTCAAGGTAGTTAGAAATAGTACAGCAGATATAGATATAAATATAGATATGTGTGTGCTATCTATCTAAATATATGTATATATTTGTGTGACATAAATAAACAAAAAATAAATAAATAAAATATTCATCCAAATCATTAAAAATACCTACCCCAGGGCTGGAGAGAGCATGGAGGTAAGGCATTTGCCTTGCATGCAGAAGGACAGTGGTTTGAATCCCAGCATCCCATATGGTCCCCTGAGCCTGCCAGGAGCGATTTCTGAGAGTAGAGCCAGGAGTACTGAGCGCTGAGGGGTGTGACCCAAAAACAAAAACAAAAATACCCACCCCAAAATACCCATAGTCCCAGGAAAGCCTTGGTAAGTAGTCAACATGTCTGGCACAGCAATTTTTGTTTGTTTTATTTTGTTTTGTTTCTGTTGTTTTGGGACCACACACAGAAGTGCTCAAAAATTACTCTTAAATTTGTGTTCAGGAACCACTCCTAGTAGGCTCAGGGGCCATATGGGTATTAGGAATGAAACCCAAGTAGGCCAACCACGTGCAAGGCAAATGCCCTACTTTCTGTACTATCTCTCTGGTTCTGTCAAAGAGCCTTTGGCATCCCTTTTACATCCATTTTGGTGCCTTAGAACCCTCTCTAAGAAAAATGTATCTTTCGGGCCCGGAGAGATAGCACAGCGGCGTTTGCCTTGCAAGCAGCCGATCCAGGACCAAAGGTGGTTGGTTCGAATCCCGGTGTCCCATATGGTCCCCCGTGCCTGCCAGGAGCTATTTCTGAGCAGACAGCCAGGAGTAGCCCCTGAGCACCGCCGGGTGTGGCCCAAAAACCAAAAAAAAAAAAATGTATCTTTCACTCATATTTAAGATCTCTTGTGCCCTTCAACAGATGAATGGCTGAAGAAACTGTGGTGCATATACACAATGAAATATTACGCAGCCATCAGGAGAGATGAAGTCATGAAATTTTCCTATACATGGATGTACATGGAATCTATTATGCTGAATGAAATTAGTCAGAGAGAAAGAGACAGACACAGAATAGTCTCACTCATTTATGGGTTTTAAGAAAAATAAAAGGCATTATTGTAATAATATCCAGAAACAATAGAGATGAGGGCTGGAAGGACTGGCTCATGATATGAAGCTTACCACAAGGTGAGTGCAGTTAGAGAAATAACTACACTGAAAACTATGGTGATAATGTTAATGAGTGAGAGAAGTAGAATGTCTGTCTCAAATACAGGCAGAGGGTGGGGAAGGAGAGGAAGGAGATTGGGGATATTTGTGATGGGAATGTTGCACTGGTGAAGGGGGGTGTTCTTTTTATGACTGAAGCCCAACTACAATCATGTGTGTAATTAAGATGCTTAAATAAAGATATCATTTAAGAAAATAAATTTAAAAAAGAGTGAAAAAGAGAAAAAAAGTAAGATCTCTTGGCTCTTTTGTAAATGCCAATGAGGATGGTTCCAAAATGACTTAAAATCGCTTTCTTTAGTACTTGAGATAGTATTCCCATTTTCCGGGGTAGGAGAGTTAAAATGCACCAAAAATATAGCCTCTGGGTGTGAAATAGTACTGCAGAAGATTTTTGGCAATGCATGAGATGCAAGGGAGGTGGTAGAGGAAATATCTGGAATCCACTGACTCCTTGTTTGCATAAACATCCCAAGCTGTGTGGAAACTTCTTATCCTGGAGCTGTTCCTATAACCAACCCCTTAGCAGGCGGTGCAGTTACAGTGTCATTTGTCGAGCAGATGGTACATCTTTAGAAAGTGTCAAATTGACAAAGGTCAGGATGGCTGTACCCTGGTTCCCCGGTGGTGGGCCGGGTCCTCCAAACCAGCTACCTGCTCCTTCTGGCAGAGCTTTAGGGTGGACTTGTGTCAACTGGCCCCAGCCCTGTTGACTCAGAATCAAAGGACTTATTTTGCTGGGTTTATTTCCCTCCTCTTGCCAGCCCTTCCCGCCCCCTGGCGTTGCTCTGAATTTTGGGCAATTTGAACAAGGGAACTTTGTTCCTCTGGAAAATACCTTTAGCGTAAATTCAGTGTTTTCCTGTCCAGATTTTTCATAAGCAATTCAGGCAGCATTAACTGGACACTAAGAAATACACTTGGGTTTCTCAAAAAGTCTGTTGGAGGGAGAGGGCGGAGACCTGCCTGGTCTTCTAATCAGAAGTAACCCGGAGTGGGAAGTCCAGTCCCCAAACAGCCATTAGATTTGACCTTCTCATTTTCTCAGCCATATGGTGACTTGAGGTCTCTCACTTCCTGTTGTGTTCACACAACCCACTAGGATCCTCGCTACAGGCCCTGCTCATGAGCTAGAATACTGTCTGTTTAGGCAGAACAATGTTTCCCAAACTACTGACGACATCTATTGAGAAAAGGTCTTTGAAACAGTATTGGGTCCCCTTCAATCAACTTCTTGGAAGAAAACAAACCCCAGTTATTAATAATATCCTATTAGGTCAGGCTTGAAAGCAATTTGTATGGTAATGAGGAATTTACTGGGTCTGATGACTTTATTCTTTATGGCTGAATCTAGACTAGGGGTTGTTTTTTCATTTAATTGGTTGGTTTGAGGGACTCCACCCAGAGGGTGGTCAGGGACTACTCTTGGTTCTGTGTTTAGAGGATGCTCTTAGGGATGCAGACAGACCAGGCAGAGTCAGGAATCGAACCAGGGTCTCCTGCATACAGAACCTGAAGTCATCTCCTTAGCTGTCTTTCTGGCAGAAATGGAGGGCTTATTTCTAAGACAGTCATGGTCATGTTCTTCTAATTAGTGGCAAACAAAGGGTATCTTCAACACTTGAAACTGAATTTCTTTCCAATTTTCTTCTTTCTTTTCTGCCCAATAGTTATACTGTCCTTAGCTTAATAAAAGGAGTAAGAAAAGAAGGTCAGATGTGGATCTCTTGTACTCCTCTTCAAGTCTATTCATGAAAAGATTTGGTTTGCTTTTAATCAAAGACGCACACACCTAGCAGGGCTCAGTCTTGGCCTCGGCTAACAGTGCTCCAAGATCACAAGGGTCACATCTGGTGTCAATGGGTATAAAGTATGCTATGCCAGGGGATCAAATTCAGGGCTAGGTATCTACTCCCCCACTTAAGTTATCTCCCTGCCAAAAACTTTCATATTTTTTTTTGTTATATGAGGGGCTGCAGCAATAGTGCAGCAAGTAGGGCACTTGTCATATATCAGGCAACCTGCATTCAATCCTCACTATCCCATATGGTACCCAATTCCTCCTAAAATAATTCCTAAGTACAAAGCCAGGATTCCTGAATACAGAGCCATGCCCCTGAGCAGTGCCAGGTATGGCCGAGAAACAAACAAAAAATGATATAATTTTTTACAATGTATTATTTGGTTTTAGGTTGATGCCCAGGATTTACTCCTGGTTTTGCACTCAGGATCACTCCTGGTGGCAGTCAAAGAACCATATGTAGCGCTAGGCATCAAAAAATAGTCGTCTGTGTGAAAGGTAACCTCTGTATTATCTCTCTAGCCCCAGTTACAAGAATTTTAAAATATTTTTTTATTATCAAGAAGTTGGAGCCAGAGCTATAGTATAGCCAAGTAGGCCAGTTGTTTTGCATGCAACCAACTCAAGTTTCATCCTCCATGTGGTACCCTGAACCCTGCCAGAAATGATCTTTGAGCACACAGGCAGGAATAAGACCTGAGTACCCCTGGTATGGTCCAAAAACAAACCCCTCCAAAAAGTTAATTATCTTTGTAAACTTGTGCTGGTTTATGGACCATGCCCAGCAGTGACTCTGTGATTGGGGGGTACTGCTAGCAGTGCTCAAGGAACCATGTGGTGCTGGGGATTAAACCTGGTCTCCTGGGGCCTGAGAGATAGTACAACAGGTAGGGTGTTCGGCTTGCATGAGGTGCGACCTTGGTTCTATCTCCGGCATCCTAAGCTTACCGGGAATAATTTCTGAGTACAGAGCCAGGAGTAACCCCTGAGGTGTAGTCAAAAAGCAAAACAACAACAAATACCTGGTTGCCTGCATATGAAGCATGTACTCAGCCTCTTGAAAGCTTTGAGAGAAATTTCTTTGAGGGGAGAGTATACGGGACCAAGCCTGGCAGTGCTCAAGGTCTAGACTTGAGTATCTCTCTTTAGTCTCTTAATAATCTTCTGAATCTTTGGATGAAGAGATTAAGTGGGCTCCTTTACTTAGCATTTACATAACTAAAATTGAAATGAAAATCATGATAACCACTATTACCATCTCTTCTGTATTCACTTTTGTCTTGTAGATATTAGAATGAAGTGCTTTTCCACACTATCATGATAAAAATGATGGACATATTTTGACTGGCCATGTGACATGTCCTATCCATAGTATTAAATTCTTTGCAAACTATCTAATTTGCTCCTCTAATCAATAATACTGTGTCTTGGACTGGTGGGGGTGCTCAGAGGTAAAGCACTTGCTTTGCATGTATAAAGTTCAGGGTTTGATCTCCAAAACTGCCTAAATAAATAAATAAATAAATAAATAAAAATAAAATGATAATACAATGTCTTAAACTCTATTAAATCCATTTTTTGGGTTTTTTTGGGGGGGGGCTTGGGTTTTTTGTTTTGTTTTGTTTTGTTTTGTTTTGTTTTTGGTTTTTTGATCACAGCTGGCAGCGCTCATAGGTTACTCCTGGCTCTACGCTCTGAAATCATTCCTGGCAGGCTCAGGGAACCATATCCATATGGGATGCCGGGATTCGAAACACCATCTCTCTGCATGCAAGGCAAACACCCTACCTCCATGCTATCTCTCGGGCCCCTAAATCCATTTTTTTTTTTTGGTTTTTGGGCCACATCCGGTGATGCTCAGGGGTTACTCCAGGCTATGTGCTCAGAAATCTCTCCTGGCTTGGGGGACCATATGGGATGCCAGGGCCTTGAACTGCAGTCTATTCTAGGCTAGCGCTTGCAAGGCAGACACCTTACCTCTACTGCCACCACTCTGGTTCCCTCCTAAATCCATTTTTAAATGGAAAAAAAAATCCTGAGGCTTAAAGAAAAGTTACTGAGAGTTGAACTTATGTCAGAAGCCAAAGTTTATGTGTTCAGCCATTACTTTGGATCCTTGAGCAAAGCCTAAAATGAGCCATACAGTTTAGTGTGATATCACTTGCTGATAGAGCTACATTGTGAGAGATACTTTCTTAGGCAAGTTCATTATCATACAAACACACATCTAGATACTACTGCCTGCCACATACAGGCCTACTATTGTATATATGGACCAAAGGCATTACACAGCATATAACAAGTAGTCCCATCCATTGTCCTATTTTCTATAAATGTGAATGTTTTGAAGATATGGGGACTCCCTTTGAGGAAGGGTATGCTGGACCACACAGGAAAGTCTTCAGACTCTCTCTTTTAAGAGCCTGTCCAACCAATGCTGGGCACCATGCAATGCCAGGGATGGAACCAAGGCCAGCAGCATGCAAGGCAAGCACCTTCACCTCTGTACTATCCCTCCAGCCCCTGAAGAGATTTTCTACTTTGGTGTCTTGGTCTGTCACAATCTCACATCTAGGAACAGCCTGCCAACACGTGTAGAATATATCTGCCTTCCCAAAATTGAATTTTGATAGCATTAAAGTCTAAGACAGCGCTGAGGATAGAGTCATCCTTGTGTTTGCCACTTCCCTGACACATCTGTGTTTTCCATCAAGAAGCAAACAGAGGTGGGATGTGCCTTCTGCCTAGGTTGTCTTTGAAACTCCTGACCAAGTGATTTGTTACGCCATGTTTTGGAATCAGATCTCTGTACTTACTACAGAATGTCACCCTCTACTCTTATCTCGGTTTCTCCAGTGGGAATCAGTGACCCGCATTTCTTCTGTTACTCCCTTTTGAGATGGGAGAATAGAAATCCAGCAGAAGCCCTGGCAGAGGCCACATGGGCCAAACCAGCCTTTTATTTTGAATTCACTGAAGATAAAGGGAGCCGCTCAGTTGCTGTTTTCAGTCTAGACAGGATATGATGATAACGATGCAAATAAAAGTTCATGTTGTCCAGCCAGGGACAAATTAAGTGTGTACCCAGCACAGTTATATGTCATGTGGTTATTAACATCGAATATTTCACGGCCCACTCCGGGGCATGGTGCCCAGATTAATTGGCTTGTCCAGAATGCATCTATGATTAGAAGAAAGTTCTCTGGAAAGGCTGGGCAGAGTATATTCACACTCTCAGTTTTTCTTCTGGTAGGCATTGCGAATCAGATATTTTTCTTTTATAGACCAAAATAGTGCGTTATTTTCAGCTTCATGGCCTTATGAAATGTTTGCCTGGTCTTTCACAGGCCTAAATAGTCCTGGGAGCCAACTACCCAATGTTGAGATGATTCGGGTCATGGTTTTAGTTTTTGTATAGGTTTTTGGGTTATACCTGGCAGCTCTCAAGGGCTACTCCTGGCTGTACGCTCAGAAATCGTCCTCAGCAGGTTCAGGGGACCATATGGGATGCCAGGATTTGAACCATTGACCTTCTGCATGCAAGGCAAACGTCTTACCTCCTTGCTATCTCTCTGGCCTCATGATTCGGGTCATGTTTATTTGGCTTACTGGAGATGCCTATGGTGGGGGATTGTAGTACTATGGGAAGAGGTGGATATCTTTTTGGTGTGTGTGTGTGGTTTTTGGGTCACACCCGGCAGTGCTCAGGGGTTATTCCTGGCTCCATGCTCAGAAATTGCTCCTGACAGGCACAGGGGACCATCTGGGATGCCGGGATTTGAACTAATGACCTTCTGCATGAAAGGCAAACGCCTTACCTCCATGCTATCTCTCTGGCCCAGAGGTGGATATCTTGAGTACATGTATACTTCAAAGATTAAAGGGAGACTCTTCAAGTCACCTGAGCAACCAAAACAAAATCCCTAAGATTGCTGTGCTTAAAAAATACTGTCATTTGTGCCTGCAAGGGTAGGATGGTGATCAGACTTGGCACCTGGCTGACTTTGAACTTCATTCTGAGTCAGCTGGAAAGGGAAGGAATTGGGAGTAATAGCCAGCGGCACAGAGCAACTTCGAAAATAGTTTCTCTCAGTGAAAAGCTCAAGATGAATATTAAGGAAGGTAGATTCTGTGTCCAAGAAAAATCAAGGGTGAAATTGCTTGTGCTACTGACCAAAGACTAAATACTTCTCTTGGACTCAGACGAGCAATCCCAATGGCCTCCCCAGCATCTGGGCATGAAGGAAACTTGACCCAATAAAGAACTCTTCTTTTTCTGTGATGCCATATTTGCCATAGACCCAAAAAGCTAGGAAAGTTCAACCCAACAGAATGGAGCAATAGAGGTGGTTACTGAACATTTGTTACTATTAATGAGGTTTAAGGAAATAAATGAGAATTTTTTTTGTCACTTGGGGTATTTTTTGTTTTTATTTTTATATTACTTTAAGTTTGGGGGCCATATTTGGTTGTACTCAGTATACTTGAGCTCTGCACTCGGGAATTACTTCTAGTGGTTTCATAACCATATGGGATGCTGGGGATAGAATCTAGGTTGACCATGTATGTGCAAGGCAAATGCCTTCCCCACCATATTATCTCTATAAACTGTTTGAGTTTTGCCTTTGGGGCCACACCCAGCAGAGCTCAGGGGTTTCTCATGGTTCTGAACTCAGAAATTGCTCCTAGCAGGTTTGGGGGACCATATGGGATGCCGGGTATCAAACCCATGTCCATCCTGGGTCATTTGCATGCAAGGTAAAAGCCCTACCACTGTGCTATTGCTCTGGACCTTGTTTGTTGTTGTTGTTGTTGTTGTTGTTTGTTTTGGTTTGGTTTTTGGTTTGGGGGCCACCCAGCAGTGCTCAGAAGCTATTCCTGGCCCTGTACTCAGAAGTTGCTCCTGGCAGGTTCGGGGGAGCATATGGTATGCAGAGAATCAAACCTGGTTCATCCAGGCCAGCCATAAGCAAGGCAAACTCCCTACTGCTATGCTATTGCTTTGGTCCCTGTTTGTTTGTAATGAGGCACCCAATAGTTCCAGCTTTTTTTTTATTGACTGCTGAAACCATTCAGGTTCTATTCTTTGTCATTTCTTTCCACAGTATATTCCTTTTCCTTTTTGGAAAAGTTATAATATGTAAACCTTTAGAAGCATATTCCATTGTTCAATAGGGAAGAATTCAAGAATTATCCAAAGGTTGGGGCTGGAGAGATAGCATGGAGGTAAGGCGTTTGCCTCTCATGCAGGAGGTCATCGGTTCGAATCCCGGCGTCCCATATATGGTCCTCCCGTGCCTGCCAGGAGCAATTTCTGAGCCTGGAGCCAGGAATAACCCCTGAGCACTGCCGGGTGTGACCCAAAAACCACAAAAAAAAAAAAAAAAAAAAGAATTATCCAAAGGCATATCAAAGGGTATGATTTCTGGGACTGGGTTTGAGAAGAACTGTTTCTTTGTCTCAGCTTCTGGAACTTCTTTTTTTTTTTTTCTTTTACTTTTTTTTTTTTCCTGAGTACCAAATTATTAGACTGTTACTATTGGGCCACCCAGATATATGGGTGCAAAGTAAGGAGAAGAGCAAGAGGTAATGAACAAGAGGAGGAGGAGGAAGAGGAGGAGGAGGGAGGAGAGAGAGAAAGAGAGTAGGGGAAAGTGGGAGGGAGAAGAGAAAGGGAGGGAGGAGAGAGGAAGACAGGGAGACAGAGGGAGATGAAGAGAGGGAGAGAGAGGGAAGGGAGATAAAGAGAGATGGAGAGGGAGAGAAGAGAGAATAAAAGGGAGAGAGGGAGAGAAAAGGAGAGAGGAGAGAGGAAGAAAGGGAGAGAAAGAAGAGAGAAAGTAGGAAGGGTGGAAGCATCCTGGCACTTCTTAACACGGTGTACACAGAAAATCTAAAAGTCTGAGTTCATGGGGCCGGGCGGTGGCGCTAAAGGTAAGGTACCTGCCTTGCCTGCGCTAGCCTTGGACGGACCGCGGTTTGATCCCCCGGTGTCCCATATGGTCCCCCAAGCCAGGAGCAACTTCTGAGCACATAGCCAGGAGTAACCCCTGAGCGTTACCGGGTGTGGCCCAAAAACCAAAAAAAAAAAAAAATAATAATAATAAAGTCTGAGTTCATGAGTGAGGTCTGAGAGTTTATACCCATACATCCCATCAAAAAGTTTTATGGGCTCCGGCATAAATATGAGCTTCAGTCTCTGCAATCCTCATCCATTGAGGCATTCATTCATTTATTCATTCATTCACTCACTCATTTATTCATCAGAATGATTTTTAAAACACTTTTATGTTAAATTGGCATTGAATTTGGCTCCAGGAAGGTTTGAATCTGAAATCAGAAACATGTTTTAGAAGGTAATAAAGAGCAAACATTATAAATTATAGGACAAATAGGATAAGCATTTATTTATTTTTTTTTTTTTTGGTTTTTGGGCCACACCCTGTGACGCTCAGGGGTTACTCCTGGCTATGCGCTCAGAAGTTGCTCCTGGCTTCTTGGGGGACCATATGGGACACCGGGGGATCGAACCGCGGTCCGTCCTAGGCTAGCGCAGGCAAGGCAGGCACCTTACCTCCAGAGCCACCGCCAGGCCCCCAGGATAAGCATTTATAAGCACTTGTAACATTTATAAACAATAAATGTTAGCCAATGTCATGAAGGTTAACCCGTGCTTACTAAAAAATGCAATAGCAGTACTAAAAGAACTTTCCAAAGATAATTTAAATACAATTTCTTTCATCTAAGAGGCCCAAGAAATAATAGAGCGGGGCCGGAGAGATAGCATGGAGGTAAGGCGTTTGCCTTTCATGCAGGAGGTCATCAGTTCGAATCCCGGCGCCCCATATGGTCCCCCGTGCCTGCCAGGAGCAATTTCTGAGCCTGGAGCCAGGAATAACCCCTGAGCACTGCCGGGTGTGACCCAAAAACCACAAAAAAAAAAAAAGAAATAATAGAGCAGGTGAGGCACTTGCGTTGCACACGACTGTGACAAGTTTGATCACCTGTGTCCCATATAATTTTCCAAGCCCCACAAAGAGTGATCCCTGGGTGCAGAGACTGGGCAACAACAATAACAAGATAGGAATGTGAAGCTTGGGTTGAAATTTGAGCAGCAGCAAATAAAAACAAAAAAAGAACAAGAAGATGTTTAATACAGTATTTTTCTATCATTTTTCATACTCTTTATAGTAGTGAGTGTATTCAGAAGATTTACCATTAAAAATATCATGATTTGGGGCCTGAGTAATAGCTTGGAGGTAATGCATTTGCCTTGAATGCAGAAGGTCGGCAGTTCAAATCCCAGCATCCTATATGGTCCCCTTTGCCTGCCAGGAGCGATTTTTGAGTGTAGAGCCAGGAGTAATGCCTGAGCGCTGCTGGGTGTGATATATATATATATATATATATATATATATATCTCATTATTTACTATTCTTTATTTGTGATATGTCAAGTATTTTTCCACTTTCATCTTTACAATATTATAAAAAGTACAGTATAAGATGGGACCAGATCGATAGTACAGAATATATGATGTTGGCCTTACACACTTTGGGTTTGATTTCGGCACCACAGCTGGTTCTTCAAGCACCATGTGGAGTGTTCCTTGAGTATAGATCCCAAGAGTAAATAAACTGAGCAACACAAGGTGTGACCCCCCCCAAAAAAAAATCAGGGCCAGAGTGATAGCACAACATAGGGTGTTTCCCTTGCACACTGCTAATCTAGGACAGACCCAGGTTCAATCCCCAGCATTCCATATGGTCACCCAGCCTGCCAGGAGCAATTTCTGAGCACAGAGCCAGAAGTAACCCCTGAGAGCCTCCAATGGGTGTGACCCAAAAACAAAAACAAAAACAAAATTAAATAATGAAGTATAGGAATGGAGAAGTAGTACAGCAGTAGAGAGAGAGCTCTCTCTGTGAGGTTTGTTCTATGCACTAAAACAAAACCCTTTAAACATAGTTTTGTTTTGTATTGGGGACACACCCAGTAGTGATCATGGTTTCCTTCTGGTTTTATGCTTAAGGAATCACTGACATGCTCAGGGGACCATATGGGTACATGGGATTAAACCCAAGTTGACAGCATACAAGGCAAGCACCTTATTATTTCTCTTATTGTTGATGATGTTACAGTGATGGGTGACACGCTCCTGACTCTGGAGCTCGCACATCTTTAGTTGTGGTGCTTGTCTGGTTTCCACATGCTGTTTGATGTTCTTGGAAGTTGGCACTCCCTGTGTGGCAGTGCTTATACACAGGCTGAGAGTCGCCACACTCAATTTAGGACATACAAGTTATGGGACCAGGTTGTCTGAGCATTTCAGACTGTGCTCATTAAAAAAAAGCAACAGAAGAAAGTTATGCATATGCTCTTTCTTAGATGGGTTTGGGGGCTTTTTGTTTGGGAAGTTTTTGTTGTTTGTTTTTTGTTATTGAGCTATACCCGGTGATGCTCAGGGGTTACTCCTGGCTCTGAGCTCAAAAATTGCTCCTAGCCGGGGAGACCATATGAGACGCCAGGGCATTGAACCCAGGTTCATCCTGGGTCAGCTGCGTGCAAGACAAATGCCCTACCACTGTGCTATCGCTCCGGCCCCTGTTTGTGGGTTTTGGAAGAATTTTGGGAGGTTGTATTTTGTTTGTTTTGAGGAGGGGCCATACCCAGCTGTACTCAGGGCTTACTCCTGACTCTGTGCTAGGAATTACTTCTAAAGTGTTCAGGAACCATATATAGTGCCAGGGGTCAAAATTGGGAGATAGAACAGTAGAAAATGGAGCTTGCTTTGTATTCAATTCCTGAAATTTTATACTTACATTTAATAACATATGATCTCCAGAGCACTGCCAGAACTGATCCCTGAGTAAACCTGACCGCTAGCAGGTGTGGCCTTCACCAAAAAAAATAAATAAAATAAAATTCTTTGTGTCCTACCTATTTAAAAAGTTAATAAATAAAATCAAAACCCTTGAATAGACTTCTGAGCAAAGGGAAGGGAGAGTCAGAAAGTTCATGAAGCAGATCAAGGTTAGGGTGAGTTGGGACAAGATACTCTTAGAAACTGATTGAAACTGTGAGGGACAGTCAAAAAAGAGTAGCCCCAATGCTAAGATTGGGAACCAGAGCAATAGCACAGCGGTAGGGCTTTTGCCTTGCATGTGGCTGACCCAGGACAGACCTTGGTTACATCCCTAGCATTCCATTTGGTCCCTCAAGCTAGGAGTGATTTCTGAGCGAAGAGCCAGGAGTAACCCGTGAGAATCACCAGGTGTGGCCCAAAAAACAAAACAAAAACAAATACTAAGATTGCAAAGAGAAAAAAAAAAAAAGCAGCCTGGTCTATGGGCACGTAGGACCCACATGCTCCATACCCGTGAACATTCTGAATGTGATCGCCGCCTGCCCTGTTATTTCCATGCCTTTTGTGTGAACTCTGTGATCACAGTGGTGGTGCTCCCTGCTCAGCCCAGGTACTGCCATCCATGCAGGGCACACTCTGAAAGCAATTCTCCTCCCAGAAAGGAAATGAGGGAACAGAGAAATACAAATGGATGGGGCCAGTGAGGTGGCGCTAGAGGTAAGGTGTCTGCCTTGCAAGCGCTAGCCAAGGAAGGACCGCGGTTCGATCCCCCGGTGTCACATATTGTCCCCGCAAGCCAGGGGCAATTTCTGAACACTTAGCCAGGAGTAATCCCTGACCATCAAACGGGTGTGGCCCGAAAAACCAAAGAAAATAAATGGTGAGCTAACTCTTCCCAAGCATTATGACAGACCTTGGTGCAGCTTGGTAGGAGAGCACCTCTCTGGCATGTGTGAGTCTTGGGTTCCATCTCAGACTGCAGGAAAAGACCCATTTCCTTGAGATCATGAACTGTACTATCAATCTGACCCTCCCCCTGAGACTTCTGACTTTTCCTTCATGACCATGGACACCTCCTGAAATCAAGTTCCCTGGCATTATACTGCCATAACCCATCTACCTTTGAAACTGTTCTTGCTCCAATGTGCCAATTCCCATGTTATTGAACACTAAGGTCCCTCATGTCCTGCCTTTCCCAGTTACCATTTTCGTCTACATGAAGAGCGAAGAGCTTCCATTTCTTCCAACTCAGTCAAATCACCGTGACTCTCTATAAATAGCTACTGTAGACAAAGGAGCCCTTGGATGCTGTTGTTGAAAAAGAAAATTACTGCAGCCACTCTGGAAAACAGTTGGGAAATTCCTTGAAAAATTTGAAACAGACCTCCCGTAGGAGCTCTTTGGTGCACAGCCAAAGGCAATAAAAGCAACAGGACTAAGTGACAGATAGAGCTCACCCTCATTTCAGCGTGATTGACAATCCCAAGGTGGGAAACAACTAAGGTCTTTGCTAGCAAGCAGCTTGGAAATAAAAATGGCCTGAATGTATGGGGCCAGATTGATAGTACAGAGGGGAAGGCACTTGCTTAGCACAAGGCTGACATGGTTCCATCCTGGCATATCATATGATTTCCTGAGCCTGCTAGGAATGATTTCTTAGTGTATAGCCCGGTATATCCCCTGACAGTACTGTTACGTGTGTGTACCTCCCCCCAAGATAATTATCTGTGTAGTAAGAATATTACTACGCCAGGAGAAAGGAGGGAATTCTGCTATTTGTGACAGCCTGGATAGACCTCAAAGGCCTTCTGCTCAGTGATATCAGTAGAGCTGAGGGAGACAAGTATTGGCATATCCCTTTAACTATCCCATACTCCTCACTACTCCAAGGTGATCCCTTCCTGGCACACTTTCAGTGTATTAACTTATATTAAAGAATTATTTTCTTTTTTTGTTTGTTTGTTTATTTTTGGATCATACCCAAATGTGCTTAGAGTTTACTCTGGCTTTGTCTGTGCATGTGAATGACACAGGTTCAATTCTCAACATCCCATATGCATCCGTGAACACTACCAGGAATAATTCCTGTGTGTAGAACCAGGAGCATGTCCTTACTCCATAAAACAAAAGTACAGGGTTTATTCTACAAAACAAAAGTAGAATAGTAGTTACCAAGAATTGGAGATAGGGGGCCGGCGAAATAGCATGAAGGTAAGGCGTTTACCTTTCATGCAGAAGGTCATCAGTTCGAATCCCGGCGTCCCATATGGTCCCCCGTGCCTGCCAGGAGCAATTTCTGAGCACAAAGCCAGGAAAAACCTCTGAGCACTGCCGGGTGTGACCCAAAAACCAAAAAAACTAAAAAAAAAAAAAAAAGAATTGGAGATAGGAGGGCAGGAAATGGGGAGATGTTGGTTAAAGGATATAAGTCACAGTTATGAGATGAATAGGCCTGGAGAGCTAATGGACAGGGAACAATTATAGTTAATAATACTGTATTATATACTTGAACATTACTAACAGAATAAGTCTTTTGTGGTTCTTACCACAATAAAAGAAATGGCAATTATATGCCATGATGGAGGAGTTAGCTAATTCGAGGGCAGGAGTCATTTTGGAATATAAAATTGTATCATATCAGCAAACTGTAGACCTTAAACTTATACAATGTTATATATCTGGTTGTTGTTGTTGATGTTTTCTTTGTTTTAATTTTTTGGTTTTTGGGCCATACCCGTTTGATGCTATGCGCTCAGAAATCGCCCCTGGCTTGTGGGGACCATATGGGAAGCCTGGGGATCGAACCGAAGTCCTTCCTAGGCTAGCGCTTGCAAGGCAGACACCTTACCTCTAGCGCCACCTTCCTGGCCCCTGTTGTTTTCTTTTTTGAAATTTTGGACCATACCCAATAGTGCTCAGGGGCTGTTCTTGAGTGTCCCTGCCCAGGAGTTGTTTCTGGTGGTGCTCAGGGGACAATGCAGTGCCAAGAACTGAACCCATCTCATGCACACAAAGTAGATGCCCTGGTCCTTTCTGCTCTCTCCCTGACCCCACAAAGTTATGTGTCAATTAGAGTTCAGTAATACCAAGTAGGAAGAAATAGTATTTCAGGACAAAGTAAAAGAAAGAGCAAAGGAAGGAAGTGGAAAATTGAACGCACAGAGAAAAGAAAGCAAGATCTTCCTTCTCAAGTAGGAAAGTACATCTTATAAGAGAACAGGAAGCTGGATGAGCACAGATAAGGCAGGACCTAACATGCAGATGCCAAAGGGCCCCCATTATTTAGTCATCTCTGTAACCTCAGTGCCAAGTGTGGGAGGAATACTCATAATCGTAAGAACTAATATGCAGGGAACCATTTTATATGTGCAGTCATTGTGTAAGGGCTTATGTGAATTAGTAGATTTCTTATTCACACCAAATAGTCCTATGAAGGGATGCTAATTGTACCCATATTTTGTATTTGAAGAGAAGGTGGCGAAGTGCCAGTATTAAACTAGCCCAAACTGACAGACCCAAGGCTTAAAGACATAACTCAATGGGCTGAGCACAGGCATTGTATGGCAGAGGCCCAGGTGCAGGTCCCCAGCACCATCAGCTCACTAAGCACTGAGCCAAGAGTAGCTAGGTGTGGCCCCAAACAAACAAACACATTGTCCGTGTCTAGCATGGAATGGAGATGGAATGTAAGCCCAGTCTTCACTCTTTATCAAGACCATGTATGGATTGGCCAGAGAGATAGTACAGCAAGTAGGCTCTTGCCTTGCCTTTGGACAATCTTGGTTTGACCCCATGATGCCACATAAGATCTCCTGTGTCCTGCCTGAAGTGACCCCTGAATGCAGAGGCAAGAATGCAGATTTTTCTGGCCAGGTGTGGCCCCAAAACCGAAACAAACAAAAGACAGTTAACCAACTGTTACAGAGACTCCAAAAGAATTGTGCAAGAGAATCACTGTGAAACTGGACTGGAGACACATAGCACAGACAGTAAGGCTCTTGCCTTGCATGCAGTTGACCTGGGTTCAATCTCCAGCATCCCATATGGTCCCCCAAGCACCAGGAGTGTTTCTCGAGTGCAGAGCCAGGAGTAAACCCTGATTGCCATTGGGTCTGGTCTACAAACAAGCAAAAACCAAGAAAAATATTTGATATTATTAGCAAAATAAAAAACTGGACTTGGGGGCCTGAGAGATAGCATGGAGGTAAGGTGTTTGCCTTGCATGTAGAAGGATGATTGTTTGAATCCCGGCATCCCATATGGTCCCCCGAGCTTGCCAGGAGCAATTTCTGAGCCAGGAGTAACCCCTGAGAGCTGCTGGGTGTGACCCAAAAACAAAACAAAACAAAAAACCTGGATTTGAGTGAAAGTGCCTTTATTTTATTTATCAGGTGAATGAGGCATCTCAGCTGTCTGTTGTAGCTACTGCCTTTCATGTTTTGTTTTAGGATCTCCCCAATTTAGAATCTTAATCTAGGTAGCTCTCATGTATTAAAAGGTAAATCTTCCAGACTGCTGCGTTGTCAAGGTATGTGATGCTAGCCATCCCTTCTTTCCTCATCAAGAACAGATAAATCACATCATCTATAATACCTGTTTTCTACTCACAGTGATTCCATTTTTTTTTCCTCTTGTGCCACTCTCATATGGATTGCCAGGGATCAAACCAGGGCCATTCACATATACAATATAAATGTCTAGCTGTTGTGCAATCAATCTAGCTGAGTGATTCTGATTTAGAACTCTAGGTGGGGCCTGACACGTGTGTGTGTGTGTGTGTGTGTGTGTGTGTGTGTGTGTGTGTGTGTGTGCATCTGTATATTTAAGCATTACAGTAAGACCATGATAGTGTTGTAATCCACTTAGGTTCCAGTTTTCAAGCAGCTAGGATAGGAAACAAGAGACAATGGTCAAAATCAGAAGGGTTTTTATTTTTATTTTTTGGTCACACCCAGTAGTTTTCAGGGCTGACTCTGTCCTTAGGGGTCTCTCCTGGTAGGGTTCATATGGGGTATCAGGGATTGAAACGAGGCTAGATGAATGCAAGACAAGCTATAACACTAGCTCTGAACTCAAGACCTTTTAAGAGAATGGAAAGAAGCGATAAGCAGCAGGAATCTTCTCATGGGTTATGAGAGGATTTTCTTAAGCAGAATTCCAAACAATGATAAAAAAGCTTTTCTAGTTACAGCATTTTTTTTTTTTGGCTTTTGGGTCACACCCAGCAGTGCTCAGGGGTTACTCCTGGCTCTATGCTCAAAAATCGCTGGCTAGGCTCAGGGGACCATATAGGATACTGGGATTTGAACCACCAACCTTCTGCATGAAAGGCAAATGCCTTACCTTCATGCCATCTCTCCGGCCCCTAGTTACAGCTTCTTCTTTTTTTTTTGGGGGGGGGGTTTGGGTCACACTCGGCAATGCTCAGAGGCTACTCCTGGCTTTACCTTCATGCCATCTCTCCAGCCCCTAGTTACAGCTTCTTCTTCTTCTTCTTTTTTGGGGGTAGGGGGGTTGGGGTCACACTCGGCAGTGCTCAGAGGCTACTCCTGGCTTTATGCTCAGAAATCGTCCTTGGCAGACACAGCGGACCATATGGGATGCCGGGATTTGAACCACCGTCCTTCTGCATGAAAGGCAAATGCCTTTCCTCCATGCTATCGATCTGGCCCCATAGTTACAGCTTCTTACCTAGAGAGATGGCTGAGAACTTCATTGGGTTTAAAGGTAAGACAGGAGGACACACAGACTTGCTTAGTACTGAATCCTTAGCACTCCTTAGCACCACAAGGGTCTAGAGCACAGAGACAAGAAAAATCTGTGAGCATGATATGTGGCCTAACACTCCCATCCCTAAACAATAAAGTTAAGATGGGGTGTGAAGGAACAGAATTCTGTCCCTAAGGTGTTGTTAAGGATCATTGTCAAGGTCTTTGATGGTCTTATCAAATTTTTATAAAGTTCTTTTATTTCACTAGAAACTTCTCCTTTTCAGAGATTATCCACCCTTCCCTGGGTGGTAACTCAATTACCATCTCTAAAAAGCTTTGTATTTGCATCTCAAAGAATGTGGGCTTTGTGCACTTGGATTGCTTGGGGGGGCGGGTAGTGGTAGGGGGTAAAGGGCAATTTCTTAGGGCTTCACCTATACCCATTGACAACACTGCCCCCCACCCCAGTCCTTCCACCATACCTCAGTTCAATCCCTACCACCACCAGGAATGATACATGGGCACAAAGCCAGAATGAAAGTCCCAAGACTGGAGCTATCGTACAATGGGTAGGGTGTTTGCTTTGCATGAGGCAGAACCTGGTTCAATTCTTCACATCCCTTATGGTCCCCTGAGTACTATGAGGAGTACTTTCTGAGTGGAGAGCCAGTGTACTCCATGAAGTGTGGAAAAAAAAAAAAGGAAAAATAAAGGGGCCGGAGAGAGGGCACAGTGGTAGGGCGTTTGCTTGCAAGCAACTGATCCAGGACAGATGGTGGTTCGAATCTCAGCATCCCATATGGTTCTCGAAACCTGCCAGGAGTGACTTCTGAGCACAAAGACAGGAGTAATTCCTGAGCACAGCTAGGTGTGACCCAAAAACCAAAAAAAAAAAAAAAAAAGGGAAAAATAAGAATAGTGCCTGAGCACCACTGGGTGTGGCCCAAACACTCCCCAAATTCCTTTATATTTTTAATCTTTTTATTAAGGGACTGCAGTTTGCAAAATTATTCATCAAAGAGTTTTGGCATACAGTGTTTCAGTATTAATCCTACCACTCACCAGAGTCAACTTCCCTCCCCAAAGCCCCAAGTTCTCTCCCACTCCCAAAGTCTCTTTGACTGGCACATTTTTTAATTTGTTGTCTCAGTTTGGATCTCCTGCTTTCAATAATGTGGATGCCCAACTAATTAAAAATAAAAAACCTTTGTGCATCATATTCAGTAGCAATTATTGGAGTATTCATAAGTGAATAATGCATACTTGGTTCCTCCCTGCATAGAACTTGCAGTTAAACTGGAACATAAATCAATGAGCAATTACAGTGAAGGAAAGAAGGGGAACAGTTGTGGTTAGACTGGATGAAAATCAGGTAAGCTGATTCCCATGGAAAGGAATGGAAACTGCAACCTATCTGACTCATTTTAAGAGGGTAAAAGAGGGCCCGGAGTAATAGCACAGCAGCGTTTGCCTTGCAATCAGCCGATCCAGGACCAAAGGTGGTTGGTTCGAATCCCGGTGTCCCATATGGTCCCCCGTGCCTGCCAGGAGCTATTTCTGAGCCGACAGCCAGGAGTAACCCCTGAGCACCACCAGGTGTGGCCCAAAAACCAAAAAAAAAAAAAAAAGAGGGTAAAAGAGGGTAACTGCAAGAGTGAGCTTCTCTAGTCTAAAAATCAGTATGTTCTGGGCAGGAGAGAGGGCAGTTCAAAGGACTGAGCACAGGCTTTGCATGCAGGAGGCCGAGGTTCCATCCCTGGTAACACATGATCTGAGCACTGCTGGATGTGATTCTTTGAGTACAGAGCACAGAGCAATCTTATGGCATCCTGGCTTTGACCCAAATGCTAACAAATAAGCAAAAAAAAATAAATAAATAACAGAAGAGAATTCCAGAAAATGACTAAGACCCAGTCCAATAGACTGAATTCATGCCTTGCAGGTTTCAGAAAGAAGGAAGGAAGGAAGGAAGGAAGGAAGGAAGGAAGGAAGGAAGGAAGGAAGGAAGGAAGGAAGGAAGGAAGGAAGGAGGAAGGAAGGAAGGAAGGAAGAGGAGGAAGGAAGGAAGGAAGGAAGGAAGGAAGGAAGGAGAAGAAAGAGAGAGAGAAAGAAGAAGAAAGAAAGAAAGAAAGAAAGAAAAGGAAAGAGAAGAAAGGAAGAAGAAAGAAAGAAAGGAAAAGAAAAAAAAGAAGAAAGAAGAAGAAAGAAAGGAAAGAAAGGAAGGAAGGAAGAAGAAGAAAGAAAGGAAAGAAAGAAAGAAAGAAAGAAGAAGAAGAAGAAAGAAGAAGAAAGAGAAGAGAGAAGAGAAGAAAGAAAGAAAGAAAGAAAGAAAGAAAGAAAGAAAGAAAAAGAAGAAAGAAAGAAGAAAGAAAGAAAGAAAGAAAGAAAGAAAGAAAAGAGAAAGGAAAGAAAGAAAGAAAGAGAAAGAAAGAAAGAAAGAAGAAAGAGAAGAAAGAAAAGAAAGAAAGAAAGAAAGAAAGAAAGAAAGAAAAAGAAAGAAAGAAAGAAAGAAAGAAAGAAAGAGAGAGAGAGAGAGAGAGAAAGAAAGAAAGAAAGAAAGAAAGAAAGAAAGAAAGAAAGAAAGAAAGAAAGAAAGAAAGAAAGAAAGAATCAAGCCTAGATGATGCTTCAGGTTTTCTGAATGGAGTTGCCAAGGATTGAATCCAGATCATCCACATGCCAGGCAAGTGCCCTACACACTGACTATTGCCCTATTCCTTGGAAATAGGTTTTGATATCTTCCTTTCCCCAAGCTCCCAAGCCAGTCAGTCCCTCAGTCCTTTCAGCTTCTGAATGTTCTCATATTCTCCCCTGTTATTCCTTATGCCATCCTTTAATCATGGCAGTGTTCAGCCCAAGTTTAGTTGAGGAAAATGAACTCAGTTGATGTTCTGAAAAGGGGGATTTACTAAAAAGTATAGATGCCTCAGAACTGTTGGAAGGACTGAAGGAACAGACTATGGGCTGAGCTTTCAGCCAGCAAATGTATTGTGTTCCTAATTATCCACTTTAGCCTGAGTAAAGGGTTGACAGGATGTGGGTTTTTAGTGCCAAAACCATGATAGTCCTTTGAAAACCAAGGTGGTGAATCTTCCTTCACCTATAAACCACATGTGGTCATCAAGGACTGACAGATGTTTCTATCATCATTATGCAGCCCTGAGAATCAAGGAACTATTGGAATATGGACAACTGAGATAGAATAGGCTACATGCCTTGTATGAGTCAACTTGGTTTGACCTCTGTCACCACATTGTCTGTCTCCAAGTATCGTTGAGTATAAACTATAAACTACAAATACCTCCCCTCACCCCAGCACAACCAAAATGGTAATGTGTCATTGGACCTTACTGGTGAGAATCACTTGGTGGGAGGGGTCTCAGGTCTCCTGAGCACTGCTGAGGGAGTGTGTGTGTGTGTGTGTGTGTGTGTGTGTCTGTCTGTCTGTCTGTCTGTCTCTGTCTCTGTCTCTGTCTCTGTCTCTCTCTCTCTCTCTCACACACACACACACACACACACACACACACACACACACACACACACACACACACACACACGATTTGTTCTGAGGCAAAAGAGTGCGCCCAGTACCTCTCTGGATTCTTCAGAGACTGAACAGATAATCAGGCATCGGTTTATGAGCCAAAATAAGGGTATTTGTTAATAAAAACAAACACCTCCTCACACACATGACAGAAACCCAGCAAAGCTAGAAACCACCCCCTGTGGATTGAGAAGTTGCCTTTTGTGGGGAGAGACAGGGAGAGCACTTCCGGGAATTGAAGTCAGAGCTTTGTACGTGCCTGGCAAGTGCTAGACAGCTAAGCTGCCTTGCCTGTCCTCAGAACCCATCTCTAAGTAGTTTAGCTAAGCAGAGCGCCTGGGAAGAAGTAGAAAGTCATCTGGGAGGTTATCACGAAAGTCCAGGAAACAAAGGCATAGGGAGTGCAGATGTAGGTTCTGTTTCTCTGTGGAACAGATAAGCAGATTAGCTCTTCTTGGCTCCAGTGCCGGGAAACAGCCACAGAGAAGAGCACATAGCACTAGTGTTTCAGGTAGGTTCTCCATGATGCCTTGGATTTCCTCCCCTGAAATCAACATTTTGCCAAAGATATGGCAGATTGGGGGCAAAAGGGAAAGCACACATAGAGGTACTCAGTGGCTACGGCCAGCTCAGTGCTCAGCAAATTATGCTTTGCCCAGGAGGGAACCAGGGCCTCCCAAAAATCACACACTCACCCCGTTGAACTGCCTCTTTCATCTGGGTGGAAGGTTTTTTTTTGTTGTTGTTGTTGTTGTTTTGTTTTGTTGTTGTTTTGGGCTTGGGGGTGTCACACCCAGTAGCACTCAGAGGTTACTCCTGGCTCTGTGCTCAAAAATTATTCCTGGCAGGCTCGGGGGACCATATGGGATGTCGGGAATCGAACCCAAGTCCATCCTGGATCTGCTGCTTGCAAGGCAAATGCCCTACTGCTGTGCTATCTCTTTGGTCCCTGTTGTTCTTACCAGAACATATTGCAAAATCATGCTACTTCTGCTCTCATCTGTACATACTGTGCCACACTTTGGGGAGTCAAATTAGCTCTTCAAGTTATATGCAGGGTTTGGAAGAAAGTACACTTGCCTTGCAACATAACTGACCCAGATTGGATCCTCCGCATCCTATATGGTCCCCAAGCACTGCCAGGAATGGTCACTAAGGACAGAACCTGGACTAAACTTTGAATACCACTGGGTATAGTCCCCAAACAACCCCTCCCAAAGTCATATGCAGAATGTGTTACTTGTCACACATTTGGCCCTCTCCTATGTTTATTGCCATGAATTATAATATAAATCCAAATTAGACAGATAGCATTTTCTTTTCTTTTCTTTTCTTTTTTTTGGGGGGGGGTTTTGGGTTTTGGGTCACACCCGGCAGGGATTACTCCAGGCTCTACGCTCAGAAATCGCTCCTGGCCAGCCCGGGGGACCATATGGGATGCTGGGATTCAAACCACCATCCTTCTGCATGCAAGGCAAATGCCCTACTTTCATGCTATCTCCCCAGCCCCTAGACAGATAGCATTTTCCTGCTTAAAACTTCCTGTGACTCCAAGTGACTTATGTCACAGGTAACAAATAAAACATAATTAAATCCCCTTCCAGTTACAATATTGCAAACCACAATGCCTAATCGAAAATCAAAAAGGGGATTTTTGACAGACAGACACAGAGACAAAGAAAGACAGGGAGACAGAGAGAGAAAGACAGGGAGACAGAGAGAAAGACAGGGAGACAGAGAGAGAGAGAGAGAGAGAGAGAGAGAGAGAGAGAGAGAGAGAGGAAAAAATGTGTCTGCCTTAGAGGAAGGCTGAGGGTGAGGGTGGGGGACCAGAGGGAAACGGGAAATTGGTGGCAGGAAATGAACATCTGTGAAAGGATGAGCATTGGAACATTGTATGACTGAAACTCAACTATCAACAACTTTTTCACTTGTATTTCATGGTGATTTAATAATATAAAACACATGGGGCCAGAGAGATATTACAGTGGAACGGCATTTGACTTACATGCGGCTGACCTGGGATGGACCCAGATTCTATTCCTGTCATTCCCCCCCCCCCAAAAAAAAAAAAGATCCAAGCTCAAAGGGGGCTGGAGAGATAGCATGGAGGTAAGGCGTTTGCCTTTCATGCAAGAGGTCATCGGTTCGAATCCCAGCGTCCCATATGGTCCCCCGTGCCTGCCAGGAGCAATTTCTGAGCATGGAGCCAGGAGTAACCCCTGAGCACTGCCGGGTGTGACCCAAAAACCACAAAAAAAAAAAAAAAAAAAAAAAAGATCCAAGCTCTATTCCTGTCATTCCATATAGTTCCCCGAGCCTGTCAGGAGCAATCTGAGCACAGAGCCAGGAGTAATCCCTGTGCACTGGGTATGGCCCAAAAACCAATCAATTAACCAATCAATCAATAAACTGCGCTGTAAATAATAATATAAAGCACATAATAATATTGGTCATGGATTTGAATTTCTACACTGTTTAGATGTAAGAGTAAGCAAAGCTCCTCCACCCAACAGGGCTGCAAAATAAAAGCACTGCATGTTGGCTTTCGATCTCTTCTTTTTGCTTCCTGCCTCCAACATCCACTGGAGGACTTGACAGTGCTTCAATTCTTCAGGCTTTTGCTTCAGCCCGGAATAGCTTTTCTTTCTCTTTTTTGACTGATGAATTGTATAGTCCCCAACCTTCAATAGGATTCACCTCCTTTATGAATTCTCCCTCTTCCCTAGGTTGCCCATTCTCTTCTCTGAGCACTGTCTTTGTTGTGAATCTATAAGGACTAATTGCTTTTCGATCCCTTACAAAATTAGCTGGTCCTGAAAACCAGTACTGTCTCTTGTTGCTGCTACTGAACACAAATGTCACACCTAATGGAAATTCAATATTTGCTACACACTGAATGAATGAATGATGGGAACAACAACATCTCTTTCCTTTGAATCCATAGGAGAAAACTAGTCAAATTATATTGAACTGAGTAAACTTTTGCGTGAAATGCTTTATGGCACCTTTCATCAACTTTTAAAACTTTTAACCAACTTTAGTGTGTGTGTGTGTGTGTGTGTATGTGTCATGCATGTATGTGACAGAGTTGGGAAGAAGGCCACATTTGACAGTGATCAGGGCTTATTCCTGATTCTAAGCTCAGGAATCACTCCTGGTGGGGCTTGAAGGTGTTTGCAATCAAACCTGGGTTGGCTGCATGTAAGGCAAACACCTTACCTGCTGTACCATTTCTCTGGCCCCAAAACCCCAGTCAGGGAGGTACTGTGGATATAAATCAGTAGGTAAGCACAAAATTAATTTGTTTTTCTTTTTGTTGTTGTTTTTATTTGTTTTTATACCACACTGACTCTGCACTCAGGAATTACTCTCAATGGTTCTTGGGAAACCGTATCGAATGCAGGGGATGGAACTCTGGGAAGGCAGTGCACAAGAGAGTGCCCTACCCTCTATACGTCATTTTGATCCAACAACAATCAAATTATAAACAAAGAAGTAAACTAAGAAAAAAAGGGGCCAGAGCAGTGGGGCAAGTGATAGGGCATTTGTCTTGCATGTGCTAATCTAGGAAGGACCCTCGGTTCTATCCCCCGGCATCTGATATGGTCCCCCAAGCCAAGAGCAAGTTCTGAGCACATAGCCAAGAGTAACCCCTGAGGGTCACCGGGCATGATAAAAATAAATAAATAAATAAAAATAAAAAGAAGAAAAATAGAAATATTCAGTGTTCATTGAAGGCTGGAGATTAGGTTTACAGTGCTTGGTTTTCATTCAGTCTTTGGTAGACCAGGTTTAGATTCCTAGCTCCACCCTCCTGACCCAGCCCTGCTGGGTGTAGCTCAAACAAACAAAAACATTTTGCTTTCCTGGCATTTCTTTCTGTTGACTTTGTTTGACTTCTTATGAGAACTTTCACCTAAATAATTTTGATCATTTAAGCTACTTTAGAAGAAGTCTTCCACAAATGAAGACATGAATTTTTCATATTCTTTTTCTTTCATGCCTGTTCTCTTTAGACCAGGAAATTGATGTTTCAGCTCAGATGACAGGCCAGATGTTAGTACACTAGCTAAAAGATGGATTTCCTGCCCCAATAGGTGACCTCTGAAAGCAAAATAGGCTTGTTCTTAATGGATAGACTGTCCAAATGACCTCATTTCTAAAACAAGGCCCCTTTGTGAAGTGTCTCTTGACTACTGGAATCAACATCATCTGATTTTTGAGAACATTCATTAAATAAAGAGTATTTAGCACCTAGCTATTTATGTAGAAAGCAAGGGGGAAAATTGTGCTTTGATCAGTCATTTGTTCTGTTCCTTTAAGAATGCCTGTGCTCATTTGAGAAGGAAATGGTGCAGAAAATCTGGTGCCTGCCTAGCTGTATTAATATTTCCTTTAAACTTCAAACCACATTTAGGCCAGCACTAACCACAGAAGCAGAGCGTGTTCTGTGTATCCCTATTCAGGAAATTGTTTGACTAAGCTTCATCCAGACACTAAAGAAGTATCTATGACTCCAACATCCTACCACTCAGAGTTTCTCTTGTCATCTGTGAGAAGCTCATTGAGTGAGACAGTCACATGGTCCCACCTCTTTTGACGATTTCTTCACCAAGTGAGTTTATTTATATCTTCAATTGTTTTCGAGAGCTCAGAAAAACTGAGATAACAGATTATTTGTGTGCCTGTGCACGCATACGCCTGTATCAGCATACCGTGTTTCCGTATATATATATGACAGGAAATGAAATTTGAAAGAAAGTACCCAAGAGAGGAAAATGGCCTTGAAGGAGTGAAGATTGCCAAGGAAAGGAAGACAGAAGTTCCTGAGATTCTGAAAGAATGAATTTTTTATTTGTTTGTTTGGTTTTTGTTTGGGGGCCACAGCATTCAGGGGTCACTCCTGGCTATGCGCTCAGAAATGGCCCCTGGCAGGCACGGGAATATGGAATGCCGGGAACCGAACCATCGTCCTTCTGCATGCAAGGCAAATGCTCTACCTCCATGCCATCTCTCTGGCCCCCAAGCATAAATTGTTTTTTTTTTTGGTTTTTTTTTTTTTTTGTTTGTTTTTGGGCCACACCCGGCAGTGCTCAGGGGTTACTCCTGGCTGTCTGCTCAGAAATAGCTACTGGCAGGCACGGGGGATCATATGGGACACCGGGATTCGAACCAACCACCTTTGGTCCTGGATCAGCTGCTTGCAAGGCAAACACCGCTGTGCTATCTCTCCGGGCCCATAAATTGTTTTTTTAAGCTGAATATGTCTGCCAACAGTCCCCAAACTGGTGAGACAGGGTTGCCTCTAGAAGAAGAACCCCGCCCAAGGTCATGAAAAGGATTATATAGGGAAGGGATATAGGAGGAGCCCTGAACACAGATGGCAATGACTTCCCCAAAATAAAACAATCACATATTCAAATGAGTCTGTGTATCTATTACATGGGCTATTTTACATATATACCTTAATTTCTTTTCTTTTTCTTTTTCTTTTTTTTTTTTTTTTTTTTTTGGTTTTGGGTCACACCCGGCAGTGCTCAGGGGGTACTCCTGGCTCTATACTCAGAAATTTCTCCTGGCAGGCTCAGGGGACCATATGGGATGCCAGGATTTGAACCACTGTGTTTCTGCATGCAAGGCAAATGCCCTACCTCCATGCTATCTCTCTGGCCCCTATATACCTTAATTTCTATATTTAATTGGCTGCCCTTGCCTTATTTGGTATTCTTGTTTTTATTGTTTGTTTTTTAATGTGAACATTTCATGAGTTTGCAGATCATCCTTGCATGGAAGCCAAGCTAATCTTCTCTAATAGCTCCAATTTTAGTATATGTGCTACCGAAGTGAGCACAGGTATTCTGGTTTTTTGTTTGTTTGTTTGTTTGGTTTTTGGGTCACATCCAGCAGCGCTCAGGGGCTACTCCTGGCTCTACGCTCAGAAATCGCTTCTGGTGGGCTCGGGGGACCATATGGGATGCCGGATTCAAACCACTGTCCTTCTGCAAGCAAAGCAAACATCCTATTGCTGTGCTATCTCTCCGGCCCCCTATATTTGTTTTTTGATTCACAGCTCACTCCTGGTTCTATGCTCAGGTCTGACTCCTCAAGGTACTCAGAAGACTACTAGAGGGAAATTGAACCCATGCAGGTCACCTAAAAGGCAATTGCCGGGGCCGGAGAGATAGCATGGAGGTAAGGCATTTGCCTTGCATGCAGAAGGTCGGTAGTTCAAATTCCAGCATCCCATATGGTCCCCCTAGCCTGCCAGGAGCAACCCCTGAGTGCTGCCGGGTGTGACCCCCCCCAAAAAAAAACCAAAAAGTAAATAAATAAATGAAATAAAAATAAATAAATAAAAGGCAATTGCCTTACCTGCTGTATTTCCTCTCTGACTCAGCAATATTTTGATTTGTTCTATTTTGGGGGTCACACCTGGTGATGTTCAGGGCTCACATTAAGTGTCAGGGATCCAACCAGGCTGGCTTGACTCAAGGCCAGGGCTCTGCCTAGTCAACTATCTCTCCAGCCCCCTGCAGTTTTTCACCATATTTTAAACTTCCCATTTTCTTTTTTATTATTTGTTTTGGGGGCATACCTGGCTGTGCTTATGGCTTATTCCTGACTATGCTCAGAGATTATTCTTGGTTATGCTGGGGGACAATGTGCAATGCTAGGGGCTGAAATGGGGTTTCTTACATACAAGGCAGTTGTCTTGACTTTATATTATATCTCTAGCCCATACTTTGTTTTTTGAGTAAAGCCTAGCAGTTCTCAGGGACTATTATATGTTCTGTGCTTTAGAAATGCTCCTTTTGGTGGTAGAGTATCATAGGGTACCAGAGATGGAATCAGGGCCTCTGCATCCAGGAATATGAGCTCCAGCAATTTGCGCCACTCTCTAGCCTTTTTCTAGAAAATATTTTCCTTATTCTAAAGAGTCCACATAAAGTTTATAGCAGCTCTCTGAGGGAGCAGACATCCAATCACTTGGTATGTTTGTTACAAGACTGCTGGGGGACAGGGTTTTGGCGTTTGCTTATCTAGCAAGTTCCAAGCTGAAGTGTCTGTCCTTGAGTCACATTGAAAAGTTCTGAACTTGGTGGTTGGTTCGAATCCCGGTGTCCCATATGGTCCCCCTGCCTGCCAGGAGCTATTTCTGAGCAGACAGCCAGGAGTAACCCCTGAGCACCGCCGGGTGTGGCCCAAAAACCAAACAATAAAACAAAAACGAAAAGTTCTGAACTAGATGATACACATGTTCTGAACTAGTTCTGAACTAGATGATAGACTATATGCAAAGGCAATGAAGCTCATATGCAATTTAGATGGGAATGAAGGCCAGGAAGGGTAAGGACTCAAGCCTGACCCAGAGGTTGGTGGCTTGAGCAAATGAATGGATAGAACTGTACCGAAACTGGGATTAGCAGGGTGGAAGATTGGGTGATAGTGTGAAATGAGATATCCCAATGAAATATATCTGTTTTTTTTAATTTATTTAAAGAAAATGAATCACATAGTTGACATAACTGATCATAATACATTTGTTTTAGGATGACAGAAAGTGAAGTTATTAAAAAAAATAGAAAGAAAATAGAGAATGGAAAATAGAGATGGAAAAAAGATGGAAAAAGGAGTTTATTAGCAGTTATATTTGTAAAAATTATTGTATCATCAATAAAGTCGTTAATACAATAGCTGAAGGTTTAGTATGACTCCCATTTCTTTTCTTTAGAGATGGGAGATACACTAAAAAAATAAAATAAAAATAAAATAAAATAAAGTTGTGTGTGTGTGTGTGTGTGTGTGTGTGTGTGTGTGTGTGTGGCAGTTGTTGTTTGCATAGGCACAGCACAATATGGAAGAAATTGGAGAGAAAGACCTTTTCATGTATGTAATAAAGTTGTTTAAATAAAAAAATAAAAAAAAAAATAGGGGCCAGGAAGGTGGCGCTAGAGGTAAGGTATCTGCCTTGCAAGCGCTAGCATAGGATGGACAGTGGTTCAATCCCCCAGCGTCCCATATGGTCCCCCCAAGCCAGGGGTGATTTCTGAGCGCATAGCCAGGAGTAACCCCTGAGAGTCAAACGGGTGTGGCCCAAAAAACAAAAACAAAAAAAAAAATTTAAAAAAATGGGAGATCTTACACCCGAAGCATTTTGGCATAAGACCAACTCAAGGCTCCAGGCATACTAGGTTGTCCAACCCCATAGACATTCTCAATGGTCAGCTCTTCACCATTACTATTTTTGCTGTCAGATATCTGTAATTTTAGATCCTGGTTTCTGTACAGGTCCTATGTCGAAGTCCAGGTGGTGTGTAGTGTTTTCTGGTTCTGTTTCACTATCAGTTAGCATTGCAGAGAATCTTGCTCTAAAAGCAGGCTGCTGCTGTTGCCCCGTTGTCAGTGTTTTTGTTTTTTGATTCATAGTCTACTCCTTGCTCTATGCTCAGGTATGATTTCTGTGGTATTCAGAAAACCAGAGGGAAATTGAACTCATGCAGGTCATCTACAAGGCAGCTGCCTTACCTGCTGTATTTCCTCTCTGGCTCAACATTAATATTTTGGTTTGCTATTTGGGGTGGGGTTACACCTGGTGTTGTTCAATGAAAGGACTGGAGAGAGTGAGTTCAATGGGCTGAGCACATGCTTTGCTAGCAAATAGCCCCTGAACACCACCAGGTGAGACACAAAACCAAAGCAGAAATCCCAGGGCAAGTTGAAGTAAAATATGTTTAAAATGTCAAGCACAAAGGTTGAGAGAGTAAACTTTCAATAAGTGAGAGATGGTATTATCACTGTAGTTACTACCTTTATTTTCAAACAGAAAAGTTCTAGTTGCCCTGCCCTGGCAGAACTAACCTATCTTCTATTACTCAATAACTACATTCCAAGCTAGAAATGACCTCATTGTGTAACTCTGGAGCCTAAGGAATGTACAAGGAATTTACCTGCTTATAGAGATCACAGCGGGCCTGAGTGGGCCTGGAAAAAGGATGAGTCAAGGGAGGGAAGAGGGGTAAAGTTTACAGTAACCTCCACAGTCAAACTGTGGAAAGATTCCACTTTACGGGCCAGATAAATAACTTGCTCAATGTCTCAAAAACACAAGTGAAAGTTTAAAGCCAGCTCTTCCACATCCCATTATTTGTGCATTCCTCCTTCCAAACTCTACTTTGATTGCCAAGGTTTAAACTGATTTCCTTTTTCTTTTTAGTTTAGGTTTGTTTTGGGGGGGATCACTCTGGATGTACTCAGGGCTTCCTCCTGAATCTGTGCTTCTCATGGGGCTTAGAGGGCTATATGAAGTATTGCAGATCAGATCTGGGGTCAACCAGATGCAAGGCAAGCACCTACCCATTCTGCTATCCTTTCAGCCCAGGTTGCCTTTCTCATATCATAAGGATGACTCAAATAGACCTTAGGCAGCACCCTGTAACTTCTAGACTAGTGACTTTTAAAACTTAATTGTAGGGGTAAGAGAGATAGCATGGAGGTAGGGCATTTGCCTTGCATGCAGAAGAATGGTGGTTCGAATCCCAGCATCCCATATGGTCCCCCAAGCCTGCCAGGACCAATTTCTGAGCATAGAGCCAGGAGTAACCCCTGAGCACTGCTGAGTGTGACCCAAAATAAATAAATAAAAATAAAAATAAGGGCCTGGAGAGATAGCACAGCGGTGTTTGCCTTGCAAGCAGCCGATCCAGGAACAAAGGTGGTTGGTTCAAATCCCGATGTCCCCTATGGTCCCCTGTGCCTGCCAGGAGCTATTTCTGAGCAGGCAGCCAGGAGTAACCCCTGAGCACCGCTGGGTGTGTCCCAAAACCCAAAATAAATAAATAAATAAATAAATAAATAAATAAATAAATAAATAAATAAAAATAAAACTTAATTCTAGGACTGGAGAAACCCTAATTTCATCTCAGGCACTTCCCACCAAGTATGACTACACAGCTGGAAGTAGCCCCTGAGCATTGCCACATGTGATCTCTAAACAAAAAGCAATAGAAAGAGAAATTCACTACCCAAGCTCATAAAAATTCCAATGAGCTAGAGCAGAGCCTGGTGGAAAGAAAAAAGGGAAGAGAAGTCTCCTGGACACTGTCCACATCTCTGTCATAGTGCAGCTATAGTTGCCTCTATGCAGAGCCATATGCAGAGAGAACTTTCACGGTAATGGAGTACTCTGATTTAGATCCAGTTCCAGTGGTGATGCTACCTTAGACTGATCATTTAAGTTCTAGAGAATAATTTCTTCATCTGCACGCTGAAAGATTAGGCCCAAAATCACCCCCTAGACCCTTTTCCATCCTGAGATATATATTCTGTTCTACAAAACTCTTTGTAGGGGCCAGAGAGATAGCACAGTAGGTAGAGCATTTGCATTGCTCATAGCTGACCTGCATTTGATCTTCAGCGTCCCCGATGATCCCCAGAGCCTGCCAGGAGTAACTCCTGAGCACTGTTGGGTGTGACCTAAATAAAACCCAACAATAAATCAATAAAAAGCTCTTTGTTGAAGCAGATAGTACAGCAGGCAGGGCACTTGTCTTGGTCACAGTTGACCTGGGTCAATCCCTAGCACTTATATGGTCCACAAAGGCCACCAGGTGTGACCTCTGAGCATAGAGTCAGGAGTTAGCCCGGAGCACTTCCAGATGTGGCACCAAACCAAAAACATAATAAAACTAAACAAAAGCTCTTTATTATTGGGCTGGAGTTAACACAGTGGGTAGGATATTTGCCTTGTATGCAGCCAACCTGAATTTGATTCTTGGCACCCCACCTGAACCCTTGGGCCCTACCAGACATGATCTCTGAGTCCTGAGCCAGGAGTAAGCTTTGAGCACTGCCAGGAGTCAACCCCCAAAACAAAAGCAAAATTAAAAAAAAATCTCTTTGGTTATAAGAACTCTTGGAATATCATAATAATGATGGTGTTGATGATTATTATTCGGTAGCACTTTTATTTAATTTATTTATTTATTTTTGGTTTTGGGGTCACACCCGATGACGCTCAAGGGCTACTCCTGGCTATGCACTCAGAAATAGCTCCTGGCTTTGGGGCACCATATGGATCACCAGAAATCAATCCCAGGTCTGTCCTGGGTCAGACCCATGCAAGGCAAATGCCCTACTGCTCTGCTATCGCTCTGGTCCCTGTTGCGTAGTATTTTCTTTAAAATCTCCAAGGAGGTCTAGGAAAGAGCTGGCTCAGTAGGATGAAAGGATGCTTTGCAGGCAGGAGGCCTGGGATTCATTCTGGCACTGGATGGACTGCTAGGACTGCTAGGAATGACCTCTGAGCACAAAGCCAAGAGTCCCACTGGATATGGCCTCAAAACAAAGCATACCCGAAATCCCTGAAAAATGTTGTAAATAAGGATTTGATATTAATTACCAAAGAAATGACTTATGTTTAGGACAATTCATCAGATTCTCTTTGAGTAAATAAATGTATTCTGAAGTTCATCAGTAAAGAGGCTCAGTTTCAGGACCAGAGCAATAGTACAGCATATAAGGCATTAGCCTTGAATGTGGTTGACTTAGGCTCAAATCTTGGCACCCATTATGGTCCCCTGAATACCAACAGGAGTGATTTCTGAGTGCAGAGCCAGGAGGGAGTCCTCAGCTCTGCTGAGTGTGGCTCACAAACCAAATAATAAAAAATATATATAAAGGCCACTTCAACCTCCCCAACATGATGCTTAGTTTCATTTATAAACTGACACACAAGACTATCCCATTCCAGAAATAATATGCTTAATATTTCCTATTTATGTTATGGGTGGTAACACAACTACAGGCATCTATATTATTACTTATTTTGTTTCTCTATTCACATATAAAAAGCACCAGGAAAGGGAGTTTTCTGGGAGTAGGGCATATCTGGCAATGCTCAGGGGTTACTCCTGGCTCTGCACTCAGTAATCACACCTGGCCGAACTTAGGGGACTATTTGAGAAAGTGGGGATCAAACCAGGCTGGCCACATACAAGGCAAGCACCTTCCCCACTGTACTGCCCAAAGAGCAGTCTGCCCAAAGAGCTTTGATGTCTGGGTTAGACCGATTTCTCTAAGTGCCAAAATGCCAACTGAGGTTTAATTACAGTGATATGTGTGTGCATGCTCTTCCTAAAAAGCACCTCTCTTGCGCTGACCTTGAAACTTTGGAGGAAGTGGATGGCAATTACTCTGGCTTTACTTTGCCTCCTCCTGGCTAGGGAAACTGCCCAGGATCGGGCATCCAGGTCCTCTAGTGAGTCAGTCATAAAAATTATAATTGAGGGGCTGGAGAGATAGCATGGAGGTAAGGCGTTTGCCTTTCATGCAAGAGGTCATCGGTTCGAATCCCAGCGTCCCATATGGTCCCCCGTGCCTGCCAGGAGCAATTTCTGAGCATGGAGCCAGGAGTAACCCCTGAGCACTGCCGGGAGTGACCCAAAAACCACAAAAAAAAAAAAAACAAAAAAAAAATTATAATTGACATCAGGAGTTGGGGCCCCTAGCCTACACCCCACTGTCCTACTTCTAGAATCCGTGCTCACTCACTTGCTAGAAAGTGTTTATGGAGATCCAGAGAGATAGTGCAGTGGGAAAGGGTCTGCCTTGCTGAAGCCCACCCACGTTTGCCATGTTTGATCCCTGCCACCACATACCACACCCCAAGCACCACTAGGAGCGAACCCTAAGCATGGAGCCAGGAGTAAGCCTTGCGCACTCGCGGGTACGACCCCCCAAAAAAAACAACAACAAAAAAGCAGTTATTTATGTAGAGAACAAGATGCCCCTTAGGTAGAATCCGTATGATTCTTTGAATTTTATCTTCTTGGGGAGGCCATGTCCCAGCAGGGTCATTACCAGCAGAGCTGGGATCATGAAGTGCCAGGAAAGAAACCCCATCTTGTGCCCAGGCCAGCCAGGAGCGCCTGGAGTAGCCAGATAGATGTGATCCCAAAACTAGCAAAACAAACAAAAAACCAACACAACCCCCAACCCACCCACCCCCGAAAATTCAGAGCACATAAAACTTCTCTTTTTTGTTTTTGTTTGCTTGTTTTGTTTTTTGGTCTTTGGGTCACACCTGGCAGCGTTCAGGGGTTACTCCTGGCTTTACGCTAGAAATTGCTACTGGCAGGCTCGGGGAACCATATGGGATGCCGGGATTCGAACCACCGACTCTCTTCATGAAAGGCAAACGCCTCACCTCCATGCTATCTCTCCGGCCCCTAAAACTTCTCTTAATGCGCCCAGCGCCCAGGCACCCAGGTGGCCGCATCAACAATGGCTCAGGCACAATCTTGGCCACTTTGTCCTGTCCCCCAGCCCCCAAATCCCCCCAATCCAGCACCGGGTGGTGGTGGCTGACGAGAGGCCAAAAGCAAGCAGCTTTTTTTGCGAATCCCGGAGAGAAGCGAGGTGTGCGGCTGGATAACACCCACTCGGGGCGCGCTCCTGGGACAGCCAGGACCAGTTTAAAGATTAACTGGATCGCGGGTGGCTGTGACCCACAAACAGTGGCTGTGAGCAGGAATGGCGACTTGTGCAGCCCCAGGAACCGGCGGCGTGGCTGCCCTTTCAAGGGGCGACTTGTTCTCCTATCCAGGGCTCATTTCCATGCACAGCGCCTGACTTGAGAGCACCTTTTGTTGCCCCAACGCTTTCAGTGGCTTGCAGGGGAGGGAGTCCCGGGCAGTTGGAAGAGCTCATTTTGCAGAGAGGGGGTCCGGGGAGGGCCTTGGCTGTTCGCAGAGGCACCACGGTCCCGCCCGCCCTGCCGGCCCTGCCCAGACTTGCCAGGGCGCACAGAGTCGCGTGCCTTGGAGAGTTGGGTTCCGTCCCGGAGAGAAGCGCCTTGGCACCGTGTTTCTGGGCAGTCTGGCGGCCGGCATTCCCTCCCTGGAGCCCGGTGGTAAAGCGCGCTTGGCTTCTTCTCCTGGGATTCCCAAGTCCCCGCAGTCCAGCCGGACCGGGGAAAGTTTGGAGGTTGTCAGTAGCTCCGAGCGCGCGCAGCCCAAAGACACCCAAGGAGAGGAGCTAGAGCTGGCCCAGGGAACCCCTTGGGGTGACTGACGGAAGCCTCCGGGGGATGAGACTTGGGGGTGCGGCTCTCTGACGCGCCCAGCCGGGCGACGACCGGCTCTGGACCCGGCCGTGCGCTCCGGCTCCAGCGGACACCAGGGCGCACGGCCCGCGCTCTCGCGCAACGCGCCATGGAAGAAGACGCCGCCGCGGCTGGCCCGGGGCCCGAAGTGGAGCCCGAACCCGAGCCCGAGCCCGAACCCGAACCCGAGCCCGAGCCCGGAGCTGGCATGTCCGAGGGCTTCTCCAGGCTCTGGACCGACGTAATGGGCATCTTGGTGAGTGAGTAGCCTGCGCGCGGGGAGCTCCGGGATGCACCCCGAGTCGGGCTGCCACACTTCCTAGGGAGTGAGTGGGTTGGTTGTCTTACTTTTTTTTTTTTTTGGCTTTCTTGGACCTTGTTCTTTCTGGGTTTCTAGACTGGCTGTCTAGGATTTCTTTTTCGAACCGTGTCTTAAAAAAATAATGAGCCACACAGCACATCAGAGACAGATATGTAAGACTATCGGGCATGTGGGGTTCAGCCCCTTGCCTCTGGGACACCTGCTGAGAAGTCAGTCTGGATGAAAGGGTTCGAAAAGTCCCTCCCCGGCGTAGATGTGAATTAAACAGGCTTTGGCCGACGGGTCCTTGTCACTGTTGGAGTTGAGAAAACGTTGATGGTTTCTCTCTCCATTGGGTCGTTGTCTGGCTGAGAGGAATAACTAAGGTCCCCTGATATGAACCACCTCCAAAGTCCCTTCCCTCTCTGGGCTCAGTCTTCAGGTTTGTAGGTTTACAGACTGTTTGTTGTTCAGTTGTTTGTTGTTAAGTGTTTTGGACTGGAAAACAATGGGACCGATTCTGTGAAATCTGTGCTGTCATGTGTTTTTGAAAGAGCCACTCACGTTTTCAACCCTCCCCATGGAGTTGGCATTAGTTCGGAAGTTCTGAGTAGAGGATGGAGCTGAGACTTGCTAAGGGCTCCAGTGCCTTGGGGGACTCATTAGATTGGCTTTGATGGAGCCGAAGGTTTGGCAGGTAGATCAGAATCAGATGAATGGCGAAGGCTTATTCTAGGCAGGGATATTTATTTATTTTCGATTTTTGTTTTTGTTTTGTTTGGGAGCCACACATGTTGATGCTCAGGGCTTACTCTTGGCTCTGTGCTCAGGAATCACTCTGGGCAGTGCGCCTGGGACCCTGTGGGATGCCAGAGATTGAACTCAGGTCGACTTGGGGGCAAGGCAAACAAACTCCTTACCCCATATACTATCTTTTGGGCCCCCAGGCAGACATCTTAATCTGCCCATAACATGTCCATTTGTAGCTCCAAGATCTGGAATTGGCACTTGTGAGTTTTGGCACTTTGGAGAGAAGGTTCCAGATACATTGTAGGGGGTTTCACTTTCTCACTGGGAGATGTATTATTTTGAGTGTCTTTTGGGGAAGTAAAGAACAATGGTTGGTTTTTTATTATTGTTTATTTATTTATTTAGTTTGGGGGCCACAACTGGCAATGCACAAGGGTTACTCCTGGCTCTGCACTCAGGAGTCATTACTGGCAATGCTGGGTGTGCGGGTGGGGCAGATGGGATGCTGAGGATTGAACCTAAGTCAGCTGCTTGCAAGACAAACTGCCCTACCCTCTGTGCTATCCCTCTGACCTCTCTTGGTTGTGTTGTTGTTTTGTTTGTTTTGGTTTTGGGGACATACCCACAGGAAAACTCATGGCTCTGTGCTCAGAAGTCACTCCTGACAAATTTGGGGGACCATATGGGATGCCAGGGATCGAACCCGGGTCAGCCATGTGAAAGGCGTCTTGGACTTTGGAGTGAATTAGTTCTGATCACATCCCAGTTCTGGTTAACCCTGGCTAGCTAACAAACAGAAATGACATTAATTTTTTTTTTTCCTGAGCTAATTTGATGTGGTGTAGCTGGGTGTACTTGGTGTGAGATATCTTTGTTTTTCTGCAAATGGTCTTGAGTCTCATCTTTCCAGACTTCCTAGTGGACTTTCTAGTTTTTAAATTTTTAGGTGTTGTTTATTTTAATTACTCCCACGGGCATCAGAATATTTCTTTTTATTCTGCTTCCTCTCCAATTATTGTTTTTATTTATTTATTTTTTTTTTGCTTGTTTGGGGGCCATAAGGGTAGTGCTCAGGGCTTACTCCTATGTCTGCACTCAGGAATTACTTCTGGTGGGGTTTGGGGGACCATATGGAGTGCTGGGGAACAAACCTGGGTTGAACACATGCAAGGTAAATTCCCTATTAGCTGTACTATGGCTGTTCTTCCCCCCTCTTTTTATTTTGTAAAAAATGCTATTAACATATATTTACTTATATAGTCATGAAGTCATAGATATTTAATTAAACCCTCCCATGTTTGATCTTTCTGGGCTCTGAGATGCTTCTGTGAAATTCCAGATTTGAAAGTTGTGCTCTCGGACTGTTTTTCAACTTTGCCCAAGCAGGAAGTTAATGTATCATGTTATTTCTTGCTCAGATCTCACTCTAATTTTCAGTCACTAAAAAAATGGGGTTGCCAACGTCGCATGGCACCCCTCAATGAGGCATGGGCTGAAAACTGAGGGGCTCGTTCAATAACATGGGGACCCTTGGCTTGTTTTGAAGACCGGAGACTTTGCTTTTCCAAACTTCCTTAGTAGATTCCAGTATGGCTCGGGCAGTTGTAGCTTTGAATGTGTTTTGGCCCAGTTGAAAGAAGGGGTGGGGCTCCAGACCTCAAACCTGTTATTCAAAGGGCAGATGCAGGAGAAAGAAAAATATCTATTTTTCTTACAGAGCTGATATTTCAGTGTGAGACTGGAAAGAACTTCAGGATTGCTCCACACAAGTTTTGTTCACTCATCTTTTTTGTTGTTGTTGTTGTTCACTCATCTTTTATTCTGTCTAATATTCCTTGGAATAAGACTAAGATATCAGAAATATTCCTTGGTAAAATCTAGAGGCAGATCTCTTTGTCACATGTCACTGGAAATTACCAGGAGAAAAGGAAGTACATTGATTTCTTTAGCTGTTAGAAAATGGCCAAAGGGGCTGGAGCGATAGCACAATGGTAAGGCTTTTTTTTTTTTTTTTTTTTTTTTTTTTTTGGTTTTTGGGCCACACCCATTTGACGCTCAGGGGTTACTCCTGGCTATGCGCTCAGAAGTCGCTCCTGGCTTGGGGGACCATATGGGACACCGGGGGATCGAACCGCGGTCCGTCCTAGGCTAGTGCTGGCAAGGCAGACACCTTACCTTTAGCGCCACCGCCCGGCCCCCGGTAAGGCTTTTTTTTACCTTTCATACAGTGATCCAGGACGAACCTCAGTTCCATCCCCAGCATCCCATATGGTCCCCCCAAGCCAGGAGCGATTTCTGAGCACATAGTTAGGAGTAACCCCTAAGCATTGAAAAAAAAGTTGATGTCACCACTGAGTGGCCCCAAAACCAACCCCCCCCCCCCCCGAAAAAAAGAAAGAAAGAAAGAAAAAGTGGCCAAAAAGTGTTTATAGGAAATAGCATCTTGGGGCTGGATTAATAATAGTACAGTAGGTAAAGTTCTTGCCTTGCAAGTGGCCCATCGAGGTTAGATCCGTGGTACCCCAGGAGTGATTCCTGAACTCAGAGCCACGAATAACACCTGAGTACTCTGGGTGTGGCCCAAAAACCAAACCAAACCAAACCAAAATAAAACAAAACATAAACAAAAGAAAAAAAGAAATGATATATTTTGGGGAAATATAGCAAGACAAAGAGCCCAGAGAGATAGTACAGAGATTAGATGATGCAGAGATTAAGGCAGTGTTTTTTCAATTTTTTGTGCAAAGACACACTTTTTTCATGGAAAAAGTCACGAGGCACACCACCATTAGAAAATGTTAAAAAAAATTTTAACTCAGGAGCCAGAGAGATAGCATGGAGGTAAGGTGTTTGCCTTGCATGCAGAAGGATCGTGGTTTGAATCCCAGCATCCCACGGAGTCCCCCGAGCCTGCCAGGAGTGATTTTTGAGTATAGAGTCAGGAATAACCCGAGTGCCACCGGGTGTGACCCAAAAACCAAAAAAAAAAAAAAAAAATTAACTCTGTGACTATATTTACTCTATATGAAGTAATTCTCTTGAATAGAAATCAAACACAAAGAAATTATTTTATAATTACTTGATTATGAAATAAGAAAGCATTTTATAACGATTGGTCTATTTGTGAGCCAAAGCCGCATTTACGTGTGAAATTGAAATTTTTCCCATGGCACGCCAGACAATATCTCATGACACACTAGTGTGCCTCGGCACAGGGTTGAAAAATGTTGAATTAAGGCACTACTGGTCTCACAAGTAGCTACTACAGCCAGTGTTCAAATCCCTACAGTTCCAGGTGTGGCCCCTGAGCTTTGCTAGGCATAGTATCCTCCCTTTTTCCCAGAAAAACTCACTGGTCCTTTTCTGACTAGACATGTGAAATGGTTTTGTTACCAATACTGGCAAGTCTGTTTGCCATGCTTTCTACTCTCTGCTTAACTATCTCAGATCCACTTCATAGAAATGTACTTTTGTCTCCTTCTGTTTGGCGGTTCGAGGAATCAAACCCTGGGTCTCACACCTGCAAAAATCTGCACTCTTTCCACCACTGAGCTACATTCCTGTGTCCAGGATTTTAGGAAATGCTATTTGACAGATTCTTTTCAGTACTGAGCTTGAGAGAAATAGAAGTGAGTGAGGAAGGGAAACTCACATCTAGTCTGTACTTTCTAAGTACTTTCATCAAACCTTGAAGTATATTGTATTAAAATACTTCTTTTTAGGAGAACAAATAGTTTCCATTTTCTTTTCCTTTTTTTGTTTTATTTATTTATTTGTTTATTTATTTATTTATTTATTTATTCATTTATTTTTGGGTCACACTGGCAGTGCTCAGGGGTTACTCCTAGCTCTACGCTCAGAAATCGCTCCTGGCAGGCATGGGGGATCATATGGGATGCTGAGATTCCAATCACCATCTTTCTGCATGGAAGGCAAATGCCTTACCTCCATGCTATTTTGCTGGCCCCTGTTTCCATTTTTCTAATGGACTGGGCATTTGTCCACAGTGGATTGTTTCTAACCTAGGGAGGATGTTGCTTGAGAAACATTAACAGTCAATGCAGGATGGTTTCATCTTGAACCTGTACTTTTCTCTTTTAAGAAAAGATGGTTCTTGGGTCTAAGCAATAGCACAGTGGTAAGACGTTTGCCTTGCATGTTGCCAACCTGGGAAGGACCTGGGTTTGATCCCCGACATCCCATATGGTCCCTTGAGCCTGCCAAGAGTAACCACTAAGTGCTGCCGGGTGTGGGCCAAAACCAACCAAACAACAACAAAAAGAAAAGATGGTTCACTTTAGGTATTTCTGTTAAATAGTCCATGCTGAATGGTTAAGTTTTTCTTTTGGGGGGAGGGGGTCAAACCCAGAGATGCTCTGAGCTTACTCCTGGCTCTGCACTTGGAGATGACTCTGGTGGTGTTTGGGAGACAACATCCAGTGCTGGGGATTTAACTTGGGTTGACTGAGCATAGGCAAGCAAGCTTCCTACCCGCTCTGCTATGGCTCCTTTCCCTCTCTGAGTTTACTTTTAAATTGATGCTTTCCTGGACTGGAGAGGTTCATAAGCTCCTAATTTGCATCTAGGAGCCCAGGTTTGTTCCCTGACACCTTAAAGTTCCCCAGCACTATCACAAATGGTCCCTGAGCACTGAGAGTAGTCCCTGAGTATTGGTGTCTATAGCTTAAAAAAATGCAAAGAAGGGGCCGGTGAGGTGGTGCTAGAGGTAAGGTGTCTGCCTTGCAAGCGCTAGCCTAGGAAGGACTGCGGTTCGATCCCCGGGCGATTTCTGAGCACTTAGCCAGGAGTAACCCCTGAGCATCAAACGGGTGTGGCCCCAAAAAACAAAAAACAAAAAAAAAATAAAGCAAAGAAAATAAAACTACCAACTACAAACATGTTTCTAATCATTGTGCTTAAATAAAAATATTAATTAAAATTAAATTAAAAAACTTGGAGGGTGGCTGGAGTGATGGTGCAAGCAGTAGGGCATTTGCCTTGTATGCGCTAACATAGGATAGACTGCAGTTTGATCCCTCGGTGTCCCATAAGATTCCCGGAGCCAGGAGCAATTTCTGAGTGCATAGCCAGGAGTCACCCCTGAGCATCACTGGGTGTGGCCCCAAAACCAAAACAAAAAAACCCAAAAAAACTGGGAGGGGGAGAAGATAGATGGATGGAGAAACTATAAAGATAGTTGAGGATGCAAAACTAAAAGCAACAAAAACATTGATTCACTGAGTACAGTTCAGGATCTACTGGTTGCTTTTTTGTAACTGGTAACAATATATTTATTTATAGAAATCTAGTCTAATTTATGACATAAAATGTTGAGGCCTACTAGAATGATGTATATTAATAACTGAATATGTAAATAGTGTGGGATTAAGAGAAATTTTGTTTACAAAATATTCTGTGGCTTGTGAGTGCCTGGAGGATAGGGTTGCTAGTATTTTATTACTAGTATTTTTAATCTCCATTGCCAGGGACTTATTTGGTCCCAAGAATATGGTTTCACTAAATTATAAACAACAACAAAATGGTACTTCTCCAAAGTAGGAACCACACAGTTCTGTAAACTCTCATGTAGCACTATAAAGGGCACATTTATGAAGACATGAATACATTAATAGCATTCTGAAGCTTCCATTTAGGCCGTTTTATCATCATGCAAAGGAAATTCCTGCCACTTCTAACTGGTTACGGTAATGTCACATGTTTGTAACCCCCAATAAATTAAACCATAGCCTTCTTGTGAAATCCCTTCTGTTTTCAAACTCATTGAGAGCAGGGGGAGCAGGCTGGGTTTTCAAAGCACATCACCTTTCTCACCAACATGCTTAACTTTCTGCCCCGAAGTGCAAAGTCCAAATGAGTGGCACTTTACTTTTATTTTGAGGCCATGTTCCAGACACACATTCCTTTTTTACTTTATTTTTACATTTTGGTGTGTGGGGCGGGCAGTTGTTTTTAAGTGTGGACATGGCTGAAAGATAATTAGATCTAGGAAGATCATTTGCTCAGCGCTGATTGATCATTCTTTTGGTGGGACATTGTGATCCTTTCGCAGTGTTTCCTTCAGGACTTCAGTGCCTCTTAAGACCAGACTCAGTCTTTAAAAACTAAAGTGGGAAGGGAAAGGATAGGAGTTGGCAAGGGCTCATTGTTTGCCAGATCCTGCAAAATGCACCTCCCCCAGACCGAAATTTCCTCAGTTCCTTGCTCTGTTCCTCCCGCCTTCTACACCCACTTCCCAGCTTTACTTGGAAAATGTCCTTTGTGTAGCTAGAGGGTGACTCTGACTTCAGTCTTCCTCTTGTGGCTTGCAAGCAAGTTACAGAAAGATTCTAAGTGGTGGCCTTGGGCCCACTAAACTGTTGATTGGGTTGATCTAATCTAGATATTGACTGTTATCTTGATTATTTTCAAAGACCCTCCTTGGCTTTGTATTTTAAGGGAAAGTGTGGAGGAGGGGGGACGTGGTGGCCTTTCTAAGGGAAAGTGCTCTGAGCCTCCTTTGCATATGTACATATTGAGAGGTGGTCCTTAGAGTCTCAGGGTTTCATTTTCTGTTCTTTTTTTTTTTTTTTTTTTTTTTTTTGTTTTTTTTGGGTCACACCCGGCAGTGCTCAGGGGTTATTCCTGGCTCCAGGCTCAGAAATTGCTCCTGGCAGGCACGGGGGACCATATGGGACGCCGGGATTCGAACCGATGACCTCCTGCATGAAAGGCAAACGCCTTACCTCCATGCTATCTCTCCGGCCCCTTCTGTTCTTTCTTTTTGTCTTTTGTTTTATTTTGTTTTGTTTTAGGGCCACACTGGTGGTGCTGAGGGGTTACTCCTGCCTTTGCACTCAGGGATCACTCCTGGTAGCTTGGGATCATTCCATTTTAGGTGATGTTGGTCTAGCCCGGGTTGGCCATGTGCAAGGCAAGCGTCCTCCCCAGCTCCTGAATTTTCATTTTTATTTGAATTTGAGAGCCAATTTTTGATCTTGGAATGCGGAACTCAGCTTTATTCTTTTTTTATTTCGTTGTTGTTTGGGGGGGGGTTCTGGTTGTAGATTCATGGAGGTTGTATGTGGCAGAGTTCTCATTGGGAGTGCAGTGGGGTAGGGGGGGGATGGTGGAGAGACGGGATGGGGGCCAAAACTCAGGGTCTTCCCAAAAGATGAAGTCTCTGGTGGCAGAAGGAGGTGCTGTCATTCAGTCTCCTGTCAAGATACCTCAGTGGTGAAGTGGTCTCTAATGCACCCCTTATCTCTGGCTTGTATCCTGCCATATTTGCCTCCCTTTTTATTCACACCTCAGATTTTCACTTCTTACCCCCACTTCTGCTGCTAGATAACAGCAGCTACATAGAGATCAGATTTTCACTTCTTACCCCCACTTCTGCTGCTAGATAACAGCAGCTACATAGAGAGGGAGAGGAGACTTCTCTTGTGCCTTTACATGCACCATCCATGGTCACCTGTTTGAGCTTGAGCATGAATATACTTGTCTACGTTGCGGTTTTGCACACGTTGAGATTTTGAGCATGAGTTTTCTGGAATAAAAAAAAAAAGAAAGAAAGAAAAAAAGAAACAAAATAACAAAGCGACCTTTAATTGCTTTCTATTATATATCTATACCTACTATTTCTATCATTTGCTCTTCCTTTGTGAGAACAAGGGTTTTTGCATGTGTGATGGTGGTATGCCCATCTCCCATGGCTCACTTCTGTGTGTGTTACTGAAATAAAAAAAGGACTTGCAGAGTTTGTGTGTGTGTTCACGATCCCTCTGCCTGGGGTAGTGCTGGAGATCAAACATCAAGCCTTTCACATCCTGAGATGTGAGGGGAACACACCTGACAGTGCTTCTGGCTTACCCTGGGCTTTGTGCTCAGGCAGGGATCATTCCTAGCAGTGTGCAGGGGACTGTATGGGGTACTAGAATTCAAACTCCAGTCAGTTGTATGTATGGAAGGCAAGCACCTTAATCCATGTACTGCTGTTGTGGTTCCTCATTGGGGGGGGGGGCCGTGGTACCTGGTGATGCTTGGGAGCTACTTGTAGTTTAGTGCTGGGTAAAGAGTTGTCCCTGGCGGTGCTCAGGGATCAAACTCAGATATCCTACATGCAGAGCATAGCCTGTTAAACTGTCTCTCCCGCTCAGTTTTTGTCTTTTTTAATTGTTTTACTGTTGTGCTGTTGAATTCAATCCCCAAGGTTTCACACTAGACCACTCAGCCACCTTCCTGCTCATTCTTTCATACGCTTATTGAGGGACTGACTGACTGCCAATCATTATGCTTAAGTTACTGAGCTAAAGTTCTCCTGACACTTTTTCTTTTTTTTTTTTTTTGGTTTTTGGGCCACACCTGGCGGTGCTCAGGGGTTACTCCTGGCTGTCTGCTCAGAAATAGCTCCTGGCAGGCACGGGGGACCATATGGGACACCGGGATTCGAACCAACCACCTTAGGTCCTGAATCGGCTGCTTGCAAGGCAAACACCGCTGTGCTATCTCTCCGGGCCCCTCCTGACACTTTTTCAAAAGGAAGAAGAAAACTCTGGTCTTGTTTCACCCAAAAGTCACGGGAGAAGGGCATGCTGGTGGAAGATGGGGTTGCCACAGGAGACCAAATCCCAAAAATGTCCTTGCATTTGGGCCTTGATAGTGAGTTTGAGTTCCCAGAGACCTTCCCCGCTAAGGTGTAGGCCACACCCAGCAGTGCTCAGGACTTACTCCTGGCTCTGCACTTAGGTATCACTCTGGGAGGGTTCTGGGGAAACTGTGGAATGCTTGAAACCAAAGCTAGGTTTTTGCCACAAGCACCTGTTGTTCTATTTATTGTTATACTGTTTATTGATATAGTCACTCATTGATTTTGTTTCTTATTATTTCTGGTTTTGGATCACATCTGGTGGTGTTCAGAGTTTATTCCTGACTCTGCTGAGGAGTGACCTGTGACAGTACTCTGGGGGCTATATGAAACCAATACATTTTAGCTTTTACTCTCTCTCTGTCATCCTCTCTCCATGGAGTTTCAAATAGGAGAGGTGGGTGGATCTAGGGAAGAGAAGGTCAGGTTATAGAACTGAGAGCCCTGGGCAGGCATCAGGTCTCTAGGCTAATGTTAGGGTCTGTAGTAAAAGGAAGAAACCACACAACTGGAATAAAGTTTAATACTTTTTTTTTGTTTTGTTTTTTGTTTTTTGTTTTTTGAGTTACACCCAGCATTGCTCAGGACTTACTCCTGGCTCTATGCTCAGAAATCGTTCCTGGCAGGCCCGGCGGACGTTATGGGATACTGGGATTCAAACCGATGACCTTCAAACCAATGACCTTCTGCATGAAAGGCAGAAGGCCTTACTTCCATGCTATCTCTCCGGCCCCAAAGTTTAATACTTTTATCAGTCTGCAACAAGACCCCTACACTGGCCATCCGAGGCCATGAGCCCCGCCCAATGTCATGAGGAAGATTATATAGGGAGGTTCCAGCTTTCTGATGATCCTTAAAATGATTGGCTATTGTCTAGGAGTACCTTCCTACTGCTCCCTTGTCCTTCCCTGATAGGCTACCTGGTCTTGCCAAGGAGCTTGGGGTTGTGTTGATGGAAATAGGCTTGTGAAGACCTAGTAAGTGGTTTATACCCTGTGGTTCTTACAAAATAGCGTCTCTTCCTGCCCAGAACCTTGAGAAGAAGCCTGCCATGTGGCCTTTACAAAATGGCATCCCTCCTTGTTCAAAATTCCGGTCCCAACACTAAGAGTGTGGGAATCATTCCCTGCGGCCCCAGAGACAACCCAGCACAGGGTTCTCCTGTGACCTCATCACTGCTCTGTTTTAGGAAAAGAGCTATCTAGGGGTGCTGATGGGTGGCAGGGTGGTAGCACGGGGGATCAAACCCAGCAAGGCACAGTCTGAGTTCTTTCAGCCAGCCTCACCCATCCCAGTCTAGCAAGTTTCTTTTGCAGGCAATGAGTTTGGAATGAAGCTGCATTACAAGTGACCTGGGAAGAGGAGAGCACTTCCTTGTTGGGTTTCCTTGAGTTTGTTTGCTTAGTTTTGTGGTCATGCTGAGGGATGCTCAGGGCTTACTGCTGGCTCTTTGCTCTTTGATGATGAAAAAAAAAATCTCTGTCATCTGTTTTGTTAGATTCTTTTTTTTTGTTTGTTTTGTTTTGGGGTCATACCTACCGGTGCTCAGAGGTTACTTTTGGCTCTGAGCTCCTTCAGGGAATCATGGGATGCCGGGATTCGAACCATTGTCTGTCCTAGATTGGCTGCGTTCAAGGCAAGCTGTGCTATTGCTCTGGCCCCTCTTTTCTTTTTCCCCTCTTCTTTTTTCCCTCTTCTCTTTCTCTCCCTCCCTCCCTCCCTTTCGTTCTCTCTCTCTCTCTCCTTCCCTCCCTCCCTCCTACTCTCTCCCTCCCTCCCTCCTCCCCCCTCTCCTCTAATTCTTCCTCTTCCCCTCCCTCCTTTCCTTCACATTAATCTGAGTTTAGGAGCCACCCCAGACTGCCTATTCAGCAATCATTCTCAGCAGTGCTAGGGGACCATGTGGTGCTGGATATTGAACCTGAATCCCTTACATGCAAACCATTTGCCACTTGAGCTATCTCTATTCAGTATATTTTGCAGGGGAAGCACAACTGGTTCAGAGCTCAGTTCTGATGGGGCTCAGGGCACCCTGTTTGGTGCTCAGAATCGAACCAGGGTTGGTTGGCCACATGCAAGGCAAGTGTCCTATCTGCTGTACCATCACTCTGGACTCTTCATCACACTTAATTTGGAGGTCAAATGTATTTTTGTGGCTACATAGGTTTGGTCTTTTTTCAAATGGTATGCCTATTTATTTATTAATTTACTTCTGGTAATAAGACCCGAAAATGGGGAGATGTTCTTCATGAAGCTTGTTCAAAGCCAGCTGTCTGGTGTCCCCGTTCTTTAGTTCCATAATGTTGCAGCATTCATTCTTTATGAGGCGAGGTGTCTCCTCCAGATAACCTCTTTGCTGGTATCTTTTCTTGTTTGTCAGCCTGGGAGCCCAGATGACTCTTCCTAGATGCTGTATACCCAGGCATATGGTGTCTGAGACCCAAGACAAAAGCTTCATAATGGATCATTTTTCCTCTCTGTAATCAGTCATTTTTCTTTACTCCAGGAATCTCCCCCTCTCCCCTGTCTTTTCCTTTTCCACAAGGACTGCTGAAAACACAAGCAAGTTGGTGGTATTTTGAATTGGTGTTTCTTACCCTGTGATGCACATTGTGCCCATGGGGGAATTTTATTGCTCTCCTGGGGAGACTTTGCTTGTTTTGCTTTGGTTTGGTACTTGGGCCACACCCGGCAGCACTCAGTGTTTACTCCTGGCTCTGCACTAAGAAATTACTCCTGGCGGGCTCAGGGACCACATGGGATGCCAGGACTCAAACCCCGGGTCTGTCCTGCATCAGCTGCATGCAAGGCAAATGCCCTACCGCTGTACTATCTCTCTGGCCCCCATCCCCTGGGGAGACTTTGGATACAGATTTCCTTCAGCTGATTTGAATGCTCGTTCAGTTGGCCTTGAGCAAGAGGGAATTAGCATCTCTGAGCTTGTGGTCTCTTCTCTCCTACCTAAACTGCAGATAGAGTAAAGTTAGAAGTGACTTACCATCATAATTTTCTCTAAAGTTGCCATTAAGAAGTCAAATAAGAAAGCTGTCATGTTTTCTTAGCCTTAGAGACTTTAAAAATTTATCCTAGGTGGTTTTTGTTATCTTGAATTTGTTCTCCTAAAACTTGCCTTTGGCCAGATCCTCCCTTACTGGAAATAAAAGTACTCTTTTGGATCTTGGTGAAAATAGTGTTTCACTTAATTTGTAGTACCAAAAAGTGAACCCAGGGCATTACATATCCAAGTCAGGTGCTACCTTTGATCCATATCTCTGCTACATGGAGGCAAAAAAGAGGATTTTATGCCTTTGCATGGTGTCCAGATTTACATGGTTTCATTTTTTTTGGTATAAGAGCATAAGATCTCTTAGAAACTTGACTTGTGGGGCCAAGAGATAGTACAGTGGAACGAGTTGCATGTTTGTATGCAGAAGACCCAGGTTTGCTCTGGTACAATGGCTCAGTGGTAGAATACTTGGGCTCGAACCTCAGCATTGAAAAATATTGTATTATAAATATTAAATAATTTATACATTTATATATTTTATATATTAATGTATATATTTATATTTTTCATATATTTATATATACTTTGACTTATTAGAAACATGTAACACACATGTTAAGTGACACATTATTTGATTTAATTTTATTTATTGATTTTGGTTTTGGACCCATACCCAGTAGTGCTCAGTGACAATTCCTGACTCTGCTAAGGAGTGACCCCTTTGGCAGTGCTCAGTTTGATGTGTCTGGAATTTGAACTAGGGACACTCCCATACAAAACAAATGCTTTACACCCCTATATTATCTTTCAACCTGATTTTGTTGTTGTTGTTGTTTGGGGGCCACACTCAGCACTGTTCATAACTTTCTCCTGGCTCTGTACTCAGGAATCACTCCTGGAAGGCTCAGAGAACTATATGGGGTGCTGGAGTTCAAACCTGGGTCGACCGTGTGCAAGGCAAGCATTCTATATGCTATACTGTGTCTCTGGCCCCGATTCTATGTTTTGACTGCTGATCCATCTGAAGCATCCAACCTATTTTTAATCACATTAATTTTGTGTGGAACCTTTTTCAGGATTTTCTTTTCTTTTTTTTTTTTTTCTTTTTCTTTTTTTTCCAGGATTTCATTGACTCCTGGTTTTTGATTTCTGTGGTCTCCAGACAAGAAACATTACCACCCACAGATACTTTTCAGTGTGATTCTGGTAGGAAATGGACACCTTAAGGGTTTACTTGGTAAAATTCCTAAAGATAATCAGAAGGAGAAAATTTGAAATCGTTGACACAGTCAAGATCCCACATATTCTGGGACTGGAGAGACAGTAGAGCAAGGATGGCGCTTGCCTTACAAAGGGCTGGCCTAGCGTCGATTCCTGACACCCCATATGATCCATCCCTGAACATAGAGCCAGGAGTAAACCCTGCCCCCCAAAAAGAGCCATGCTATGTTGGAAGGATAAAATGCTTCATTTGAGAAAAACATATTTGATTGTGAAGTGTTTTGGGAGAGACTTTCCAGGAAAGCTTGAAGATGGAGCTGACCATGCTGGACATTACTGCCTCCCTCAGCATATTCACTGACCTTCACAACTTGTGGTATCTGGGAAGATTTGACTTCCTGAAAGCTCCTGGTAACTCTGATGCGAGGTCCTGTTTGTGATTGGCCTTTGATTGGAGTGTTATGAAATGGAAGCTTGTTGTGACCATTAGGTGAACATTAGCGTTAATAGGTGCCAAGTGATTCATAGGTGATGAGACATGAAAGAGGGTTAAATCCGGGTGATGTAACTCAGCATTAGCCAAGACCAACGTGTGTTTCGACAGCAGGCAGTGTCCCAGAGCACTATCAAAGAACTTACCCCGAACCCTCTATCAAAGAACTTAACCACCAGCTTGTCACATCACTGTTGGGCCCTGCATTCCAGCCCTACATTCCCCACAGCTGTGAGGGATGCCTTCCACCAGGCATGGCTGCCATAGAAACCAGGAGCGCAGCAGAGCTAAGAGAATGGGATGAGCTCCCCAGCCCTTTGCGCTAGGAAGGCTGCTCCCCTTGACTAGTAATGTTCATTTATGGGAAATATTTACACTTGCATAATTCCTTGCCCTTCCTGCCCTTCTGAGTGTTTTTAGTCCTGGATGGATGGATGGATGGATGGATGGATGGATGGATGGAATGCTCTGTCTCCTTTCTCTGTCAAGAGTTGTTGATAAACAACTTACTTTGCCTATATGCTTTCATTGCATTGACCCTGCCTTCCCCTTCCCCATCTCCTCTTTTCCTCTCTCTACCTTCCTTTCTTCCCTTACCTCCTCTCCTCCCTCCATTCCTTCCCCCTCTCTCCTCCCCTCCTCTTCTATTCTCCCCTCATTCCTTCCCCTCCTGTTTCTTCTTCCCTCCCTCCCTCCCTCCTTCTTTCCTTCTTTTCCTCCCTCCCTCCCTCACTGTCTTTTTTCCTTCCTTTCTCCCTCCTTCCTCCCTTCATTCCTTCTTCCTTGAGTTTTTTTTTTATATTTTTTGGATCATACTTGGCAGTGCTTAAGAGCTACCTTCCCAGCTTGATGCTTGTGAGTATCTCCGAGGCCTGCTAGGGACATGTGGTGCCAAGGAATGGAACCTAGGTCTCCTGTGTGCAAAGCATGAATCAGCCTACAGAGCTATTTCTCCAGCCTCATTGCCTTTATTCTAGTACCCATTATTCTACTACTATTAATAATTTTTTCCTGTGGAATAGCTGAAGGCCCTTATGAGTGAGTGAATCTCTTTGCAGGCAAGGCTCCAAGTAGGTCATCTACCCTCCCAAGGTAGAAGAGAAGTACGTACCTCCCAAGGGTACTGATAGTCTTGGAACATAATTTGGGGGTAAAACTCTTAAGTGACATGCAATGAAATGCTCTGTTTTTCATCTGGCCGCCTGGTTTCTGGGGTCTTGGATACAGTATGGGTTTAGGGTCACTGTGGTAAACACTGTAGTCCTTGGAGGTCCACTGCTTCCAGAAAATGAAGTAAATCCAGGTCACTGTGTGTCATCAACCTGCCATGAGCTTGTCTAGAACAGCACAAAATCAGGTCCCATGATTTCCAGTTCTTCTATTGTATAGAACAGGAAGGGTCACTTCCACAAGGCTGGGAAAGCAAAACTACCCCATTTTTTCTTTACTTTTTTTTTTTTTATTTGTTTTTTGGGCCACACCCGGTGACGCTCAGAAATTGCTCCTGGCTTGGGGGACCATATGGGATGCTGGAGATTGAACCCAAGTCAGTCCTGAGTCAGCTGCATGCAAGACAAATGCCCTACCGCTGTACTGTCACTCTGGCCCCAAAACTACCCCATTTTTGCCTACAGCATTTCAAATAGCAAAGCTGGTGTTTTTTTTTAAAAGTTATATTAGCTTGGTTTTATTTATTTATTCTGGCTTTGGGGTGAATATCTGGCAGGAGCTAGGGTTTGTTCCTGCCATTCTCAGGAGTGGTGACCACTAGGCAGGATTGGAAATAGGGTCACAGCTGACACAGCCACATATATGGTATGTGCCTTTACTTCCTGAATCTCTGTTCAGCCTAGGGTTTTGTTGTTTTTTATTATTTGTTTGTGGGATTTGGGGCTACACCTAGCACCATTTAGGCATTACTCCTGACTCTGCATTTGAAAATCACTCCTGGCAGGCTTAGTGGATCATATAGGATGCCGAGGACCTAACCTGGGTTTGCCGCATGCAAGACAAATACTCTACCCATTGTGCTATTACTGCTGCGTGTGTGTGTGTGTGTGTGTGTGTGTGTGTGTGTGTGTGTGTTTTGGACCATGTCTGGTGATGCTCAGGACTTACACATTCAGAATCACTCTGGCAGTGCTTGGGGGGTAGATATGGGGTACCAGGGATTGAATCTGGGTTCAGTTTACAGGCTTAGCAAGCAATAGATACCACCTGCTGTTCTATCTGGTCTCCAGTCTAGGTTGATATAAAGAAAATAAAGTAAAAGTTGAAGATGTGAATCAGGAACCTAATGCATGATGCCTTTTTGTATGTGAGGTCCCTGGGTTTGATCTCTAATGTCTGCATCACGCACACACATGCACGCACACACACGTCTTTTTAAGGTATAAGAATCATTGACTTGCAGACAAGTCTGAGAATGTTCAGTTTCATAAAGAAAAAAAAATCCAGGGCAAGAGTTCCTTAAGGGCATTAGATTCCAGATTCCAGAAGGTTCCAGAATATTAGCCAAAGACCAAGTGAACAAGCCAAAGCAAGATTGGTTTGAACCCTAAATTTGCTACTCAGGTCAAGATAAGTAAGCATGGAATTATGCAACGTAGTCTGGCAGTCTCCAGAGACAAGGTTCCGAAAGTTGTTTTGGTTGTGAAATGACTTAGCGAAATGACTAGGATGGAGGGGGGGCACTAGGTGGGGGGGCACTGTCTTCTGTTGTCCCAGGAAACTCCAAATCAAAACAGGCTTTATTCGTGCTGAGAATCATGTCCTGAGGTCGCAGCCACATCTCTGCTGTGACTGCCTCTCACTGTTGTATAACTGGGGTGATAGCCAAGCTCGGAAATGGTTTTTACAGCTGAGGGCGCTCACATTTTTGTCCTTGAATTTAAGTCAATCCTCCCTGCACCATTAGCAACTCACTGGCTCTCTGGCTTCCGGTTTTCTTCTTTCCTTGATGGAACCGACACATAATCGGACATGAGAGCATAAAAGAATATCAGAGTGTATTGTGGCCATAGAGGAAGGGAATAGGAGTTGGGAATAGAATCTTTTTTCTTTTCCATAAACCCAAAGAAACTGAGAAATGGATTCTTGCCCTGCTCTGCATTCTGCCCTCCTCTGATGCTCTGAGCTCTGTGGGTAGCACAGAATATTCTAGAATCCGCTACTCAACCATTGCAATCATTTCCTTCCCCAGAGAGACTGGAGGTTATATTTTTGTACAGTAGTTGGAACCTTCTTTGAAAGGTGACCGCCAAAAGAATTGTTTGAAAAGCTCTTTGTGATGATGTTCTGAGGCAGAAAGATTGGATGACCTCATACCAAAATTTTATCTTCATTTTTCTTGTTTTGTTTTTTTGGGTCACACCGGACAGTGCTCAGGGGTTATTCTTGGCTCTATGCTCAGAAATTGCTCCTGGCAGGCTCCAGGGACCATATGGGATGATGGGATTCGAACCACCGTCCTTCTGGTTACCTCCATGTTATCTCTCCAGCCCCTTATTTTCATTTTTTTAAGCAATGTAGTTTACAAAACTGGTATTGGTGTGGTTTCATACGCACACATATCCCAGCACTACACCCTCCACCAGAGTAGAGTCTCCCTGCAATATCATTCCAGTGTGTTCCCCCACCTTCCTTCCCCCTATTCTCTGCTATGGTCAACTTCCTTTTAGAAAGTTTTTATTTCTGTTCCTTTGGGGGTATTTGCTATTTCCCTATCTTATTTCTTTTTATCCCACATATCCTTTGTCTGTTCCTCTCTTTCTGACTAATTTCTCTCTGCATGATATTTTTCAGCTCCACCTCTGTGGTAGCAATTTTCATGGTTTCATCTTTTCTTACAGCTGAGTAGTATTCCATGGTGTAGACATACCATAGTTTCTTCATTCAGTCATCTATTCTTGGACACTTGGGTTGTTTCCAGATTTTGCCTGTTGTGAATAGTTCCTGAAACAAACATAGGAGTGCAAAAGTCTTTTCTGAATAGTTTTTGGGCCTTTGGGATACATGCCAAGACGTGGAATTGCTGGGTTATATAAAAGTTCAGTTGTTTGGTTTTTGAGAAGTATCTATATTGTTTTCCAAGAAGTCTAGAACATTAAATATTTCTTTTTTTTTACATTAAATATTTCTACTAAAAGTGAATGACATTCCCTTTCCTCCACATCCATGCAATACGTGTTGTTTCTGTTCTTTTTGATGTGTACCAGTCTCTGTGGTGTGACATGATATATGTCATTGTTGTTTTGCTTTGCATTTCTCTGATAAGTGATGCAGAGCACTTTTTTCATGTGCCTTTCTGTCATCTGATGTCTTCTTGAGAAAACATCTGTTTCTCCCCTCCATATTTTGATAAAATTGTTTGTTTTATTTATTTTTGTAATATTTTACCAGTGTTTTTTCCCTTTGTTTATTTATTTTGAGGCTACACCCAGGGACACTCGGGTTACTCCTGGCAAGCTCTGGGGACCATATGGGATCCTGGGGATCAAACCAGGATCTGTCCCTGGTCAGCTGGCTGTGTGCAAGGAAAACACCCTACAGCTGTGCTATTTATTGCTCTGGCTCCTCTTTAAGTTTAAACTCTTTTGGGGGGTTGGAGGGGCCCCTGGCTCTGCTCTCAGAAATTGCTCCTGCCCCTCTATCAGTGTTTTATATATCTTAGATATTAACCTTTTTCTGATGAGTGGAGGGACTCATTACAAAAATTAAAAGAATAATATGTCATTAACCAACATTTGAGGATCATGTACTACATCAAACAACGTACGAAGCCCTTACCATGCATGAGCACACATCATTGTCCACTCATCTTGGGAGATGGTATTAGGGGTTGTGTGACCCTGCAAAGAGAATATGTATTCAACTGTAAATTCAATTTCCACTGTCTCACAATGAGTAACCACCTTATTTGGAAATAAAATATTTTTTATTTGTTTGGTCACACCCAACAGCTCTCAGGGGTTACTCCTGGCTCTGCGCTCAGAAATCCCCGGCAGGCTTGGCAGACCATATGGGATGCCGGTGATCAAACCTGGATTGGCTGCTTGCAAGGCAAATGCCCTACTGCTGTGCTATATCCCCCGCCCCTGGAAATAAAATCTTTTGAGGTTGTTAGTATGGATCTTAGTTTATTTTCCTTTTTTCTTTTTTGGTGAGGCAGATGGGCTTTGGGCTATTTCAGGGTTTATTATTCCTGGTTCTGTGCTCAGGGACTCACTCCTGGAGGGGCATGGGTGGTTTTGAGGGATTGGTTTTATCCACTGTATTTTCTCTCTGGCCTAGGATCATTATTTTTTTGTTTTTGTTTTTTTGGGGGTTTTTTTTTGGGGGGGGGGCCACACTCGGTAACACTCAAGGGTTACTCCTGGCTATGCGCCGAGAAATCGCTCCTGGCTTGGGGGGACCATATGGGACACCGGGTATTGAACCATGGTCCATCCTAGGCTAGTGCTTGCAATGCTAAGGCTCCGACTCCACTCTCCCAGGATCTTTATCTATTAAGAGGAAATGTATCACAGCCATATGCAGAGGAAAGCTATGAAGTGACATTGTGGGACTGGGGTGAGATGGAGTCTGTGTTTAGGCAGTGGAGCTAGGTGGCCCCTAAGGAATATAGAAGGTGATATCTATAGATTCATGTCATCTGCATAACACTTGGTTTCCCCTGTGATTTTTCTATCCTCCATTCTCCCCAGCTGGGCAGAGGACCAGGAATTATAGCATCTACAATTTATTTATTTTTTGGGGGGCACACCACTCAGGGGTTACTCCTGGCACTATGCTCAGAAATCGCTCCTGGAAGGCTCGGGGAACCATATGGGATGCCGGGAATCGAACCACCGACCTTCTGCACGCAAGGCAAAGCCTTACCTCTATGCTATCTCTCCGGCCCCAGTATCTACAATTTAAGTGCTAGGGTGCTAGAGCCATAGAATAGGACGCAAAGTGCTTTGCCTTGCACATGACTAGCATGTGCTGCAAGTGAGGTTCCATTTCTGGTACTTTGTGTGGTTTCTCGAGCACTATTAGGGGTCATTCCTGAGCATAGAGCTAGAAATAATTCCAGAACACTGTTAGGTGTTTGGCCAAAAATACCCATTCACCCACCACCTCGTAAGAATAGTGCTAGGGAACAGTAGATTCTCTGAATTTCAAGGGTGACCTCCACTTGTTTCCTCCAGTATGACTCTCCCTCACCTCTTGTTCTCAGAAGCAGTGGAGAATGTGGGGAATTATTCCTTCCTGGGTTACTGGGTTAAAGAGGACAGGGATGAGAATGGAAAATAGGTTTAAGTGCTTTGCATTTCATCCCCTGTGGATACTTTTATTGGACGTTTAAATGATTCTCTCGTGGGACATTTAATTTAAAAGGTTCAGTTCCCCTTGAATATACTTCGATTTCCACCAGTCATTCAGAATGCATAATTTCAGCTAAAGGCCTGTATCATCTTTCAAAGGGGAATGGTGAGGGGCTGCTGTGATAGAACAGTGGGTACAACCTTTTGCTTAGCACATGACCAACTCGGATTGCTCCCGATATCCCATATGGTCCCCCGAGCCCTATCAGGAGTGATTCCTGAATGCAGAGCCAGGAGAAACTCCTGAGCACCACTAGATGTGCCCTCCCTCCACAAAACAGCCAAATATAGGTAAAAATATGTATGTGAATGGTGAGAAAAAATTGGAACTTTCTAGAATACATGCACACCTTCCAGTTGGTAAAGTCCTGCAGGAGATTACCAGTGATTCTTTTTTTTAAAGGGGGGGGTCACACCCGGCAGTGCTCAGGGGTTACTCCTGGCTCAAAAATCATCCATGGCAGGCTCAGGGGACCATATGGGACGCTGAGATTCAAATCGCTGTCTGTCCTGGATCAGCTGTCTGCAAGGCAAACTCCCTCCCGCTGTGCTATCTCTCCAGCCCCTGATTCCTTCTTCTAACTTTGGTCTTGTGATTTAAGCCTAAACCTTTCTCATTTCCCTTTGGAGATTATTACTCTGCTCAGTACACATCCTATGAAGAAATTCCTGATTTTCAAAGGAAAGTTGTCAAGTTGAGAAGGAGCAGGAAGAGGAGTCCTGAAAAAGGCCCTGTATTTTCAGTGATGGCCTTCATTCCTATCCTCCTTTGGGACACAGATTTCGTCAGGAATCCCCCAAGAGGCTACAGAGCATCGGCACCCAAGTTTGCTCCTTCAGAAAAATGTTGATCCTGGCCAGTTGGAATCCAGCTCTGCAAAGGGCAGAGAAGGGGTGGAGGAGACACATGACTAGGGTGTGGGAAGCTAAAATGCAAAAGTCTAAGTGTCCTGAGCGTATTTAGGGTTTATGATTCAGTTTTCAAGGAGGATGTAAGATTATAAATGGCTACAGTGAGGACAGGAAATGACTCAAGGCCCAAGGGAAGCTCTTGTGAGGTCCAGGTGAGAGAATGTTCTGGCTGGTGGCGCTGTCCCAGGGCTTGGAGGAAGTCAGGCTGAGGGTGTCAGAATCCCTCCCCAGAGTCCCCCTGTTGGAACCAGTGAACAGCCACAGTGAAACAGGAAACTAGAAGTGCAGGGTTTTGATATTGCAAAATTAAGAATGTCCCCCCCATAAGCAAAATCCTTTTCTATGTTTTACTCTGTCCCATTGTGACCAGGCCAGTTTCTAGATGTCACACTTCCCTGTTCTATGACACATAGTTGGCACATGGGCATGGCATCACCACTATTTCTCTTCTGCCTCTTACCCAATCCTCTATTCCTGGCATTCATTGCCGGAATTTAGAAGGTGCCATTATCCTGGATGAACTCATCCTGTCTTTTTTTTTAAATAGTTACCTTTTTTGGTTAGTTTATTTATTGATTTATTTTTGTTTGCTTTTGTTTGTTTGTTTGTTTGATCATAACTGGTGGCACTCAGGGTTTACTCCTGGCTTTAGGCTAAAAAATTGCTCCTGGTAGGCTCGGGGGACCATATGGGATGCCAGGATTCGAACCACCATCCTTCTGCATGAAAGGCAAACGCCTTACCTCCATGCTATCTCTCTGGTCCTAGTTGCTTTATTTTTTTTAAATATCTTTATTTAAGCACCATGATTACAGACATGCTTGTAGTTGGGTTTAGTTATAAAAAAAAGAACACCCCTCTTCACCAGAGCAACATTCCCATCACCAATGCCCCATCTCCCTCTTCCCCCACCTTAGTTACTTTATTTGAACACTGTGGTTACAAAATTGTTCATGATTGAATTCCCCATCAATGCCCCCAGTTTCCCTCCAAATCTCCCCACTGTGGTTTGCTCTATTGTTAATGAAGATATTTGTATCTTGCATGTCACTTTATCCCCTTTTAGCACCCTTTTTTTTGGTCCAGAATGATCAGTTCCAATTATCGTTGTCATAGTGGTCCTTTGTCTACCCTAACTACACTGCTCCACTGTTGTGGCAAGCTTCCTACCATGGATTGGTCTTTCTGGTCCTCATTCCTATTATTTAGGGATGTGATTACCATATTATCTTTTCTTATATCCCACAAATGAGCGGGATTATTCTATGTCTATCCCTCTTCCTCTGACTCATTTCACTCAGCATAACAATCTCCTATCCATTCATGTATAAGCAAATTTTCTGATTTCATTTTTTCTAACAGCTGCATAGTATTTCATTGTGTAGATATATGGCACTTTCTTTAGCCATTCATCTGTTCTTGGACATTTGGGTTATTTTCTAATTCTGACTAATATAAATAGTTGTGTAATAAACAGGAATGCAGAGTGTTTTTTGGAAATTTAAAAAAAAAAAAAAGATTGTTGGGCCAGGGCCGGAGTGGTTGCGCAAGCAGTAAGGCATTTATCTGCCTTGCCTATGCTAACCTAGGACAGGCCACTTCTCGATTTCCCAGTATTCCATATGGTCCCCCAAGCCAGGAGCGATTTCTGAGCTCATAGCCTGAGTGTCACCTGGTGTGGCCAAAAAGAAAAGATTTTGGGACCTTATCTGGCAATGCTCAGGGCTCTATCCTGGCTCTGTGCTCAGGAACCACTCCTAGTGGGTGAATCTCGCTATAGGGAGGCATATGGGGATGTCAGGTGTCAGGGATAGATACTGGGTCATCTTTATATAAGCCAAGTAATTACCTGCCATACTATCACTCCAGTCCCTACTTTTGAGATTTTATTTTACTTTTATTTTTGACCATACCTGATGATTGTTCAGGTACTACTACTGGCACTGTGCTCAGGGGTCAGCTCTGGAAGTGCTCAGGGAACATTTGTAGTACTGGTGTGGGCTGCATAAAAGCAATCACCTCACCCCCATACTATCTCTAACCCCTGGACTGCATTTCTTCCAAGAACTCCAAATACTCTGATCTCTTGTTCCTAAAGTCCAATTTTCCATGTATAGTTCCTAGCTACTCCTTTAGTGGAATGGATCATGGGTCTGGGAAGATGAGATGAATATTAAGAGTAGTTATAGGCCAGGCAGAAGCCTGAGAAGTGTGGCCACTTCTCAGTATAGGCTAGAGAAAGTGTGGACTCCAGGGAACAAGGGTTCAGCTACAAGTCAAAGAATTTGATTCATGGGGAAATTTTGTCTGGACTTGGTGAGATGTCGGCAAGTTTTGGGTGTCTGGCTTGAAATGATGGGCTGCTGTGTGTTTGGTTTGATCAGCATTTCATCTGGGCCCTTAAGATGGTTATTTGTAAGAATAGAAAGACGAGAGTGCTTTGACTTAAGATGTGTTTCTCACGGAAGTTCTCATCTTCCCTTTTCATCTTGACCATGATTGTGGATGCATTTGGACCTTGGTAGGTGATTCTTTATCATAATTTCAGGTTCAGACCTCATACTCCCTTATCATTGTCTGCGGGTCTTCTTATTCATTTTTGGACCACACCTGGTGGTGTTCAGGTCTTACTCCTGGCTCTTTGCACAGGGTTCGCTCCTGGTGGTCCTCGGGGAACAATCTGGGGTGGTAGGGATTGAACCCAGCTTGGCTGCTTGCAAGAAAAGCACCTTACATGCTGCTCTGTTGCTCTGGCCTCTGTGGCAGTTATTTTTGACTGAGAATCCTGGAGAGGGAACATATTCTGCAGCATGTAAGTAAGGCTGCTGTCACCAAAAGGTGCATACATGTGCAAGCATGTCAGAGCAGAGTTCTTTTGAACTACACTGTGGAAGATGAATAAAGATGTTTCTTGGGACTAGGAAGTGGTTCAAAGCTCTGAGAGCATGCTTTGCATGCTGGAGACCTGGGCTCAATTCCTGGCATTACATGGTTCCCCAAGTCCTATCAGGAATGATCCTGGGGCTTGCTGTGAACCCCCAACAACAAAAAAAGTTTAAAAAACTTCATGTTTTCTTCAAAGGTATTCATCACTTAGTACTTTGAATTGCCACCTTAAATTCATTCTGAAAAAGGGTAAAGAATAACTACATGTTATATAATTTATATTTTTGTAGTCTATAATCTGTTTACTAAACTATCAATTCTTTGCAAAAAATGAAAGGTTCATTTCCCTGAGGAGCTGGATTGAAATTGGTTCCAGAAAGAGCTGAGAGGCAGAAAAATGAGTGTCTTGGGGAATAGCAGTTGGCTGTGCTATTTATGCAGTTCAGGATGGAGCCTGGGCCTCAAATGTCCAGCTTACACGTGGCCACTTAAGCAAGACACCTATTTGAAGCTGATTTGGAGGCATCTAGCTGAGACCTGAATGCCCCTATTGCTGTTGTGACCATAGAGAGAATGGTCCTAAGGCTGGACGCTGCAGGCAGCATCTAGGAGGGAATATGTGGGTCCTTCGTAGGACACAGAGAACTAACTCTCTTGGTTGTGACCGTTGACCCACTATCGAGTCCCAGCACAGGGAAGGAGGATTTCAACTCATCTGAAACTGAAACTTTGCCTTCCCAAAAGCTCCGGGTGTGTGTCTGTGTAATTGTGTCAGACTTAATTAAGTGCCTCCCAGATCTCTACTACCTCTCTGTGCCTGTTCCTAAAATAAATTATTTGACAGAAAGTGGCATCTCAGGGACCTGTTCAGACAATGAATTCTCACACGTAATACTTAGGAGAGTCAGCTAAAATTTATAAAGCATCAGGGTTGGAGTGCTCTAGAATTGGGGGTGGGACACTTGCTTGCCTTGCAGGCAGCAGATATAGGGTTCATTTCTGTAGCCACACTTGGAGTGATTTCTGAAAGCACAACATAGTGGTAAGACCTGGTCACTGGGTGTGACCCTCAAGCAGAAAAAGATTTAGTGTCTGCCCCATACAATGAGAGAACAGACTGACAGAGGAAATGGATTCTAGCAATATGCAGTTGTTGCATGGGACACACAGACCCACATAGTCTGGCTCCAACCCCACATGGTTTCCACAGGGTACATGAATTCAGGTCCTTGATGCTGTCCTTTTCTCAGACGATCTGGAGCCAAGGCCACCGTGGGAGTTGCAGCATGTTTGGGGAGGCCAAGTGCAGACCAGTAAACCAGACTGACCACCTCTTTCTTCTAGTGATTGGTTGGTGAGAGGGGTGGATGGGTGTATCAGGCAGAGCAGAGAAAGGAAAGACAATGCGTCTGACGCTGGAATGTCATGAACAAAAATGCAGACGAGGCTCCAAGACAGAAGCTCCTGCCTTGGAAATGTGAGGCTGTCATTTTGATACCTGGAGCTGTCCATATGTGTTCAGTGCATTCGGCATGGGCACCTCAGTGCTGCGGAAGAGTGAGGACCGACACATCTGTTTTCAGCTCAGAGCCAGGTGTGTGAACCCCACAACTTAGATGTGACCCTAACACATTTCTTTGTTGAATGGGGGGGGGGCGCTCATGGTGGCCAGAACTGCAGCACTTGTTACTGGGTTCAGGCTTTCCTGAGCTAAAGGTGAAAAGAAAAAGCATCCTAGTCTTTTTTTTTTTTTTTTTTTTTTGCCACACTTAGTGGCATTCAGGGGTTGTGTTACTCCTGGCTCTGTGCTCAGAAATCGTTCCTGGCTTGGAGAACCATGTGGGATGCCTCAGGGATCGAACCCATTTCCATCCTGGGTCAGCTGCGTGCCAGGCAAATGCCCTACCACTGTACTACCACTCCAGTCTTAAGAACTAACTAGACTAGCTAGACTAGATTCTCATCTTTTCAGCCATCCCTAGTTGATTTTTTTGGTTTGTTTTCAGTTTTGGTGTGACAGCCAGCAATGTCCAGGAATTACTCTTGGTAGGCTAGGGATACTATATAGGAAGCTAGGGATTTGAACCCAGGTCAGACACTTTACCTGCTGTTCTATCATTCAGCCCCATCATTCTTACATTGTTTTTTGGTTATTTTAGTCTTGGGGACACACCCAGCCCTACAGGGATCACTTCTGGTGGGTTCTGGAGATCATTTGGGTGATCGAACCCAGATCACTGTGTGCAAGGAAAACACAGCCTTACCATCGCTCTGACCTCCATCTTCCATTTTTGACTGTGAAATCCTGCTCCTCCCAGCCATTATTCAGCAAGGCTTTAAAATTATGCTCCAGTTACCACCAAAATCTTCACAAATACTCTTGTGCATTACCTTGGCTCAGGAGTCAAGCTGCCTGTTTTCTCTGAGTGTTGGATCCATGGTACCACCCACATGTTAAGTGTCATGTAATAGCCCTGCCATTTGGATCCCCAGTACCAAAGTAACAGTAAGGATACCGGCCAGGGTGTGAGTTCCTGGCATCGAAGCCACCACCATCATCATAAAAGTGAGAAAAAAGGAAGGGAAGGGAAGAAGAAAAACTGCTTCTGCAGAGAGCTTGCCTGCTGGCCCATGACAGGAAGGCCCTCCGGATGAAATGCCCTGCTCCTGTTTACATCCTCCTCTGAGCCGCCCATTTTCTTCCAGCAGCCAGGATTTCCTCAGGAAGCTTTCCTGGTGCAGGGTGGGGCAGGCCAGGCCAGGATGTAGTGACAAATAGGCATCCCATCCCCCAACTTGGTCACTGCTCTGAGATGCTGCTGTGGGTCAAGTTGCTTCCTCTGCCTCATGGAGATTTGGGGAGTTGGTGGGAAAGGCCGGTAACTCCTGGCACACAGTCATGGGTTACAATCTGGAGAGAAGACATCCCCCAGCAACCCTAAAGTGGCTGTAACAGCCTGGCTGGGCCAAGCCTTGCCCACATGGCCCCCATCTTTAACATGGCCTTAGAAGGGAGAGGATGAGGATTTGACGATCAATTGCCCCCCTGCCCCTCAGTACTCTGATGCATTTTCCTCACAACAAGGTTTGTGTAGATCAAAGATTTATACTCAGTGCCAGGGTTGAATTAGGTGAGCCCCCTGCAAGACAAGAGCCCTACCCACTGTGATATCTCTTTGGCCCCTCTGGTTTGCTTTTATTTAAACTCTTAATAGAAAGAGGTACTTTTCTTGAAAGACTCTGCTGTGACTTATTAGCAGTGAGATTAGCTAAGGTTTGCGGTCTGCTCTGGAGGCAAAGGCAACTCTAGAAGAGGCAGGGACAGATTTGGGGTGTGGTGTGGGATATTGGGCATCAAACCCAGGGCTTTATGCCACTTGTAATCTTGTGCTGCTGAACAACCTTCCCCAGGCCTGGCTATCACTTGAATTGGTTCTTGGTAAGCAATGTCACATGTGTCTCCACCCCAAATATCTTTGTCCTTCTGATTCTGTATAATTAGTAAAACAGCCTATTTTATTCATTCACTCAGTTGTTGTTGTTGTTGTTGTTGTTGTTGTTGTGTTGGTTTTTTTTGTCATCATTTTGGGCTATATCTATGGTGCTCAGGGTTTACTTCTGACTTTGCGCTCAGAGATCATTCCAGGGATTGAATTGGGTTTGGCTGCTTATTAGGCAAGTGCCTTAATTTTTATAATTCTCTCTAGCCCCCCTCCTGGAACACATCATTTAAAATCAAACGGCAAGGGGCCAAAGATTAGCACAGCAGTGGAGCGTTTGCCTTGCATGCAGAAGGATGGTGGTTTGAATCTCGGTATCCCATCTGGTCCCCTGAGCCTGCTGGGGGCGATTTCTGAGCATGGAGCCAGAAGTAGCCCCTGAGTGCTGCCACGGGGTGTGGCCCAAAAACTAATAATAATATTAATAATAACAATAATAATAATAATAATAAATTAAACAGCAAACAAGAATAATAAATGGATAATCTAGGTCTACAGATGAATTTCTTCCCTTACTCTCATGCCTTCATTCTCACGAACATATGTGTATGCCTGATCCAAAAACTTAGGTCTTTCGATCATCGCATATGCTGGTGCTGCAAGAGGAAAGGCTGTTGGATTTTTCATTATCTCTTGGTTTCTATATCTTGTTTCTTCTGTACTTTGTGAAACTGTTTTTCCTGGACAAAAATGAATTCCTTATAAAACAGTAATCATTTTCAAAGCAAAATACTTTGGTTTGGACACAATGTTCCATCACTTTTTGTTTGTTTTGGGGCCACACTTAGTTGTTCTCAGGGCTTACTCCTGGCTCTACACTCAGAAATTACTCTTGGCAGGCTCAGGGACCATATGGGAAGCCGGGATCAAACTCGGTTTGGACGTGTAGAAGGCGAATGTCCTGCTTGCTGGTGTTATCACTTTGGCCCCAGTTCTATCACTCTTTAAGTCACAATAGCCTTTTTTTTTTTTTTTGTTTTTGTTTTTGTTTTTGTTTTTGGTTTTTGGGCCACACCCAGTAACGCTCAGGGGTTACTCCTGGCTATGCGCTCAGAAGTTGCTCCTGGCTTGGGGGACCATATGGGACACCGGGGGATCGAACCTCGGTCCGTCCAAGGCTAGCGCAGGCAAGGCAGGCACCTTACCTTTAGCGCCACCGCCCGGCCCCCACAATAGCCTTTAATAATTTTTCTTTTGATGAAGGAATGCATTTGTGCCACACTCAATGGTGTGCCAAGGACCAAGCAGTGTTGTGGAACCAAACTAGGGTTGGCCTCATGCAGGGCAAATGCCTTAACCACCCTGTACTGTCTCTCTGATCTCACCATGTCCTTTGTTAATGAGAAAAGTCAGCCTCTGTTCAACTCCAGTGGCAGATGCTCTACAGTACACTATTGTCCTGTTCATCCCGCACATGGGCCAAGCAGACATCTGGTCAACCTCTGGATCTGACTGTCAGCAGGTATCTCGACAACCAGGCAAATGACAATAACTTGCTGTTTGGAAGTCAGAAACGGAACTCCACCACTGCATCATCCAGGGTTTTCCAGGGGGTGAACTATCAGTGGAAATTCAAAGATATTTAGCCCAAGTTTGGAATCACGAGGAAATGCATAAAGGGGCAGCCTGGAAAGCTTTGCATGATTTATTCAGCTCCCCATTACTTGAATTATCTGTATTTGAATCAGTGCATTGAAAAGTTGGGTTTTTGTTTTTGTTTTTGTTTTTGGCTTTTGGGTCACACTCGGCAGTGTTCAGAGGTTATTCCTGGCTCTATGCTCAGAAATCGCTCCTGGCAGGCTCAGGAGACTACATGGGATGCTGGGATTTGAACCTCCGTCCTTCTGCATGAAAGGCAAATGCCTTACCTCCATGCTATCTATCCAGCCCCTTGAAAAGTTTTTATTCATACTTTTCTAGTTTTTGTTTTGTTTTGGTGGTGGTGTTTGGGCCACACCTGGTAATGCTCAGTGAGTGGCTAGTCCTATCTCTATACACAGGAGTGATCCTTGGGGTCATTAGGGACCATATGTGGTGACTGAGATTTGAACTTAAGTCATATCAACTGCAGTTACATGCAAGGCTTTACTTTCTGTACTGTCTCTCCAGCCCCATACTTTTTTGTTTTTTCAGCCCCATACTTTTATGGCCTTTAACAGTACCATCTTAGTTTTCACTGATTAAAACCTCCTAAATATATTGGATCTATTTCCCCTTTGTCAGAAAAAAATTAGCCAGCCTTCCCCCCACTCCCCACCACAATCCTCTGCATTCAAGGTACTGCTTTGCCTGCCCCACACCCTGCCCCAATATCTCCAAAGCTATTGCCTATTTGAGGAAATACTATTCCATCATCTTTGGCTTTGAACTTTCTTAGAATCTCAAAAATATGTTCCTTACAGGGGTTGAGGCATTTACTTTGCATGTGGCAAACTCAATTATAAATCTCTGGCATCACATATGGTTTAGCCAGCAGAGCCAGGGATCACTCCTGAACACAAAACTAAAAAGTATTTCCTGAGCACTGCAGGTTCTGACATGAAAACCAAAGCACAACTTTCCCCAAACCCAAATAACTCCAAGACATACTTTACCCCAGTAAGGTATTGACAAATGACGCCTGAAGCTCGGATTTATATAATAAATAAAAATCTTTATTGGGGGGCTGTACCCAGCAGAGCTCAGGGGTTATTTCTGGCTTTGTACTCAGCCTGACAGTCTTCAGGAGAACATAAGGGATGTCAGGGAGGGCATCAAACCTGGGTTGACTGCATGCAAGGCAAATAACCTACCTACATTCTATGGCCCTGGCCCCTGGAAATCTTTTTCAGTGAAAACTCATATATTGTCAAGATCTCCTGCTTATTTTTTCTTACCCTTCTGGGATGTTGCCACCCAAGTACTAGCAAAGGCAGTTGTAGCTTTTAGGAATATGTATATTTTTTATTATTTGGGGGGGTCGTACTCAGTTGTGCTCAGGGGTTACTCCTGGCTCTATGTTCAGGAATCGCTCCTGGCAGGCTTGGGGACCATATAGGATGCCGGGATGCTGGGAATTGAACCCAGGTCCTTCGTAGGTAGGCTGCGTGCAAGACAAATGCCCTATCATTGTGCTATCATTACTCCCCCTGCTTTAGGAGTATTGAATTTGCCACCTTCCCCCACACTTGACCTTTTTGTTGTTTTGTTGCCAGAAGTTGGTGAGAAGAGTTTGCTATTCCTTCATCTGGGTTTAGGAAAACAGGAAGGGAAGTTAAAATTAATTGGGCTTTTAAACAAGAAACATTCTCCACATGACTTGAGTGGAAAATCAAATTGGCTTTTCTGCAGTTGTGCCCATGAGTTATGTCAGGTTCCCAGAACCACACTATTCTATAGAGAAGTGGGCACAGGCCAGACACATCCAGCCTAGAGCTAGGAGGAAAGTTCTGTAGTTGGAGTCCAGTGATTTTTACTTGGTTTTAAAATACAAAAACATGGGGCTGGAGCACTAGCATAGTGATAGGGCATTTGCCTTGTATGCGGCTGACCCAGGATGGACATGGGTTCTATCCCTGGTGTCCCATATGGTCCCCCGAGCCAGGAACAATTTCTGAGTGCATAGTGTCACCAGTTGTGGCCAAACACACACACACACACACACACACACACAAAACCAACAAAAAAAGCAACAAAGCAACCTGTATGTTATATTGTTTATTTATCACTTTTTTTGGCCCATACACAGTGATGCTCAGAATCATTTCTGGCCCTGAATTCAGGAAATAACTCCTGGATGTACTTAGGGAACCATATGAAATGCTTGTGATCAAACCAGGGTTGGCTGCATGTAAGGCAAGTGCTCAAGCCACTGAACTATCTCTTCAGCCTTTCTAAGTTGCTTTGTTTTGTCTTGTTCTTATTCTTGTTCTTTTTTTGGAAGAGGTGGAGGGGGTAGTTCATTTTTTTGTAAATCTTTCTACCCTAGATTTCTGACTTAGCTTGCTCTTACAGACCAACCATCAGTCATTCTTTGGATATTATCATAAATAGAACCAGTTCTCTCCCTTAGAACTTTCTCTCCAAATTCTGGGGCAGTGAGGCTAGAGAGAAAACATAAAACTTATGGTGCTTGCTGTGCATGGGGCTGACCCTGGTTCGATCCTTGGCACCAACCAACCCCTCAGAAAGGACCCTGGAGTGCAGAACAAGAAAACCCTGAGCACTGCTGCATCAGATCCCAAAACAATTGCCCTTTTCAAATAAGTAAAAAGTAAATAACTATTGGACATGATCAGCCTAGATCACAATGGACCAAAATCATTCACAGAGTGGTTGGCAAAACTCCTCGCAGACTTTTATAAATTGGGAGTCTGCAGAGACATCTGCTGATGATGTGAAATCGTTTACATCTCCGCCTCACTCTGGCTTCAAATTCAGAGACTCTGTCATGTAAAAACCTGTTTCCACCGCCATGTTCTTTTACTTTCAAAGCTGTAGACTATAGAAACTGTCAAGCCTGTACTTTAAAAGGCTTGTCTGTGTAGTGAAATTATTTCCCGTTGGTAGCTGGCTGTTTTGCTTACTGCATTTGACTTTCTCACACATATAAAACTAATAAACTACATAAAATAAAAGTGCTAAGTGTTGGAGCTGACACCTCTCAGGAGTTTGTTTTTAATAAGCTCGTGTAATTAACACCTTGAGATGAATATATTCCATTTGTTTCTTTTGAAACCATACAAGAGAACAGGATGCTACACATACAAAAGGCTCCAGCAGAGTTAATACTGGCTTTTAAAATTATGCTGAAGTCAGGGGTGTGTTAGAAGTAAAATCTTCCCAGTTACTTTAAAGTCTCAGGACCCAAAGGAGTTAATGCCTTACTTCGAGAAAAAGAAAGCATAATGTAACATATAAATTGTTAACATTCATTTCCTCCCCTCGCCAAGGGTGGGTGCATGGTGCTGGCATTGTGCTCCTGGATTAAAAATCTGTTTCATCCATTCTTAAAGCAAATTTATATTAAGAGTGTTAGATCCTCTTCTAAAGCACTATGCTGAACTAAAAAAAGTCTCTGCTCATAGGTAACCTTAAACCTTAGTTTGTAGTTCTCTGGACTACATGTTTTGTATCGGGATTCCTGTTGGTCTCCCAGCACCGACCGACCTGTGCCTCCCCACCCCCAATGCCACAATACTACTAATAATAACAAACACAAAGCTAAACAAAAACTTTAACAGAGAATTAAAAAGACTGAAGTCATATACTTATGCAAGCTATTTTTATGATGAAAGGTGATAGGAAGAAAGGTAAGGAAATGGAATTGAGATAGTGTGCGGAGGTAGCTGCGGCTTAGACAGACATGCTGGTGTGCGTGTGCGTGTGTGCATGTGTGTGTGTGTGTGTGTGTGTGTGTGTGTGTGTGTGTGGTGTTAAGGGGAGACTCCCCAGTGTTTAGGGGTTCTTGGGCCATGTCTGGTGATGCATATGGGGATAATGGTTCAGATTTCTATCGGTAGTTCAGGGTGCTACTAAGGCTACACCTGGCACTGGGATTTGCACCTAGGGTTTTACTCCTGCAAGGCAGGCACCTCCAGACTAGTGAGCTCTCTCTCAGGTGAAATCAATTCCTTGAGGGGCAGGGAGATGGGACTCTGGAACCAGGGCTTCGCATCTGCAAGGCAGGCAATCTACTACTGAGTCGCCGCAAATAGGGTGTTTGGGAAACCTGGAGGTGATGGCACTGAGCCGGGGAAGAGCAGTACAGGCAGTGAATGGGACAAGCTCAAAAGCCTCAGCAGTGTTCATGGGTTTTGAGTTGTAGAGATATGACCAGATGTTGTCAATGTGGCATTGATAGCAGTGGGCAGAGAGAGAGGGTATACCTGAAGACCACTCAGGTCTGGGATGGGGTGGGAAGTTGAAGCATCCTATTCTGGATTGGCTGCATGCAAGACATGCCCTACCACTGTGCTGTCTCTTAGGCCCCTGAAGCATCCTATTCTGCGTGAGAGGGAGCCCCTAATAAAGCCTTTGAATAGTTGAGTGCTAGTAAGATCTCTGACCTCTGTTGAGAAGGGTGTACAGGCTGAATGGAGGTGGTTCTGTCTACGAACTCGAGTTACTGAACAACTGTGGGGGGTTTTTTTGGAGGGGGTTGGGTCACACCCAGAGCAGTGCTCAGGGGTTACTCCTGGCTCTATGCTCAGAAATTATTCCTGGTGGCTCGGGGGACCATAAGGGATGCTGGGATTTGAACCACCGTCCTTCTGCATGCAAGGCAAACACGTTACCTCCATGCTATCTCTCCGTCCCCTGAACAACTGTGGGTTTTTTTTTTGTTTTGTTTTGTTTTTGTTTTTGGGCCACACCCGGCGATGCTCAGGGGTTATTCCTGGCTGTCTGCTCAGAAGTAGCTCCTGGCAGGCACGGGGGACCATATGGGACACGGGGATTCGAACCAACCACCTTTGGTCCTGGATCGGCTGCTTGCAAGGCAAATGCCGCTGTGCTATCTCTCCAGGCCCAACAACTGTGGTTTTTGAGTGGAAAAAACCAGTCTGCCACTCCGAATTTCTTTGCATGCGCACACACACAAAATCACACACTGAGCACAACACAAACACTCACTGATTGTAGAAGATGTTTGATGGCACATTGAAATCTATGTGTAAGCTTTTCTCCCACTGCCTGGCTAGTAATAAACTTGCAAATATTTGGCCTATGCACATCACAGAGGAAAAAGTGAAATTGCCCATCTTTATAGGGCAATTGAGAAGCATAAAAAGTTTGGGTAGGTGTCAGGTATAGTTGAAGGAGGTCATTACACTGTGTAAAATGGTCTCCTTATAAACCCCAGAGCATGAATGGCTATGAAGAGCAATTGTGGATCTGGGAAACTGTTCAAAAGTTCAGGATGTGCCTAAAGAACAGATGAAAATGTCATTTTCCAGTGAAATGAACGGGCCGTTCTTCCAAAGAGTGTACATTTGATATTGAAGTATAGGTTGTTAGAAGAGCTTGTGTTAGTTAGGAAATTTTCAGCACGTGAGAAGATTTATTTTGGGGGTGTGGATGGGGGATTGGCCCACACCAGGCAATGCTTGGTATCCTCCTGGCTCTGCATTCAGGAATTACTCCTGGCATTGCTCAGGGAACCATTTGGGATGCCAGGGGTTGAGCCTGGGTCAGCTGCATGCAAGGAAGGCAAATGCCATACACCGCTGTATATACTATTGCTCTGGCCCCACAAATTTAAACAAATGAATCTTAGATTGGAGATAGAGTACATGAGGGAAGGCACTTGCCTTGCATGTGGCAGAGGTAGCCAAAACCCTTGTTTAAATTTCAGGCATTATTAGGGGTCACTCCTGAGCAGAGTCAGAAATTATTCCTGGGGCCAGAGTGATAGGATGTTTGCCTTGCATACAGCGAACCCCGGACGAACTCCAATTTGATTCCTGGCATCCCATTTGGTCCCCCGAGCCTGCCAGGAGCATCAACTGAGTGCTGCCAGGTGTGACCCAAAAAAGCAAAAACAAGAAAGAAATAATTTCTAAGCATCACTGGAATTGGCTCCCAAATTAACACCACAATATACAAGTGAAGAGCAGAGAAATAATACAGGAACTAAATAAGCTTCATTGTACTTTAATTCCTGAAACTATATATACCCCGAGATTTCTGGCACTATATATACTCTGAGTGCCACTGGGTACAGCCCTGGAGGCCCCTAGGCACTACCAGGGCTGAATAATCCTCAGATCCCCAGAACCTGAACATCTGCAGACTCTCACATTGAAGTGCTGGCTTGGCTGATCAAGAATCACCAGGAGGGGTCCTGAACACTAAATATTGGCGTGGGAGCCCCCCACTGCATCCTCTCCCCACTGAGTCTTTTCATTCTGTAATAATGGACTTGATGGAATGGTGTGTTTATTTCAGCTCTTCTTGTCGACCCTTTGCCCAGGGTCACATGGTGGCCCACTACAACATATGCACCATCCCATTAGATGCCACTCTCATTTCCTAGCTATTTTTCATTTGCTAAAAGGAACAGGCTTGTGTGATTCAGATGGCTTTTTGAGAGCAGTTTCACATTATATTCTTGGCAAACATAAAAGTCTTTGAGGATGAAAATGGAGATTTGGAGAGAAAATGATGTAGTGAGCAAAGAACTTTGCTCCCTAAAGAAAAGGAGTTGACACACTGGCCATCCTTTTTCATGTACCCTGGCTGAGAAGCTCCGTGGCTAGTGAAACAGATGATGGAACAGCAAGAAACAATTTTAGGGGTACATGCCACGTCCAGTGGTGCACAGGGCTTACTCTTGGCTCTGTGCTTATGTATCACTTTTTGGAAGAGTATATGAGATGCCGGAGATGGAAGCTAGATTGGTCTCCCACAAGACAAGTGCACTACCAGGCCCCTCGATGAACTTATTTGGGGGTGGGGGGTGTCACACCTGGCGGAACTCAGGAGTTACTCCTAGATCTGTGATCAGATATCACTCCTGGCAGGCTTGGGGAGACCATGTGGAATGCTGGGGATTGAACTTGGGTTCTCTGTGTGCAAAGGAAACTCCCTACCCGCCATGCTATTGCTCCAGCTGTGGATGGAGTTTTTAACCACTGAGTAGTTTTTCCTGTTAAAAGAGGCTCCGCTGGGCCGGAGAGATAGCATGGAGGTAAGGCGTTTGCCTTTCATGCAGAAGGTCATCGGTTCGAATCCCGGCGTCCCATATGGTCCCCTGTGCCTGCCAGGAGCAATTTCTGAGCACGGAGCCAGGAAAAACCCCTGAGCACTGCCGGGTGTGACCCAAAAACCACAAAAAAAAAAAAAAAAAAAAAAAAAAAAAGAGGCTCCGCTGACTCTGCTCAAGGTTTTATAGTCCTTTTTCTTGGAACCCCTTCCCTGTCCTCTGCCCTGTTCTTTGTTGCTTTTCATGAGAGATAGGGTGCTAGATCTCACTTTCTAATTGCTTAGAGGGCTTGTGAGGTTAGGGACTAGCACTGGAGGAGTTTACTACTGTGAGAAAAGTGCCACACAGCAAAGTGTGTGGCACTGCAGTTACCCACTATATCAGCACCTTCAGAAAGGGGAGAAATCATTTTTAGTGACTTTAATTCATTCATTTACATATTCACTCATTTGTACACTCACTTATTCAGTTTATTCATGGTTTTGAGTGCTGAGGTTGTCAAACTGAGGAAACCCCTTGACAGCCCCAGTTGTCAAGGACTTTAAAGTCTCCTGGGACAAAGACGAAGCAAAGAAATAACTGAATCAATTTGAAAGGGTCTTAAAATTGAAAAGTAAGGGGCCGGAGAGATAGCATGGAGGTAAGGCGTTTGCCTTTCATGCAGAAGGTTTGAATCCCGGCGTCCCATATGGTCCCCTGTGCCTTCCAGGAGCAATTTCTGAGCATGGAGCCAGGAGTGACCCCTGAGCACTGCCAGGTGTGACCCAAAAACCACACACACACAAAAAAAAAAAATTGAAAAGTAAAATATATATTAAACTAGAGCAGTGGCTTTTAGTTTGCTTGTTTGTTTTGTCCTTTTTTTTTTTTTTTTTTTTGCTTTGGGGATAACACCAGGTAGAACTAATGACCTACTCCTGACTTTGTGCTCAGGGGTCACTTGTTTGGAGGACCAAATATGGTCCCCTTAGGTGGAACCACGGTTGGCTATGTGTAAGGCAAGCACTTTACCCACTGTGCTCTCTAGTGTAGCTAGTTATTAAGTTTATGCTTTAGTTTTGTTTGTTTGGGGGCCACACCCAATGGTGCTCAAGGGTTACTCCTGGCTCCACAAGAATTACTCCTGGCACTGCTTAGGAAACCTTTTGCACTACCAGGGAACAAACCAGGTCAGCCACAGTCAAGGCAAGCGACCTACTTGCTATACTATCTCTACCCCTGAGAACAACTATTTTAAAGAACCCCCTTATTCCAGCTCTACAATTACCAGTCATAGGCAACTTTGTGTTCTCAATACCTGCACCCCCTCTCCCAGCTTTCCTTCTCCTTACCCATGCCCTAAAGGCAGATTGCAGACAACTGGTCATGCCCTAGGAATGGGGAATGTGAGGCCTATGGATGTGGGGCAGGTCATGTGCACAGTTCTTTGAGGGTAGACTGTTGTGGTTAGGGGCAGAGGCCATTGGGTGAAGGGAGGGTAGTGCGGGCAGAGAGAAGGGGAGAAGGGGGAGAGATGAGGTAGTGCTGCTGCAAGCAGTTTGATCTGCCCTCAACGGGTGTGGGTCTGGGGAGGGGGAGCCAGGCCGAAAGGCAGCCCAAGTTCCCATGAAAAGGCTCTTGTATAGGCGGCAACAGACCGACTTTGTCAAGTCTTCACTGACAGACATTGACCGTTTTCAAGATTTACATTTTGCAAGTTACAGTGGTCATGGGTTAAAGAGCGAATTGAAAATGAGATGGCATGGGGAGAGGGTGACTGTCGAGAGGCTTTGCTAGCAAATGGACATGTTGGCAGGATGGAGTCAGAAGCTACTGGGGACTTGGAAGAGAAATGCTATATTAACACTATCTTAGGACATGTCATCTTCAACCATATAAGGTTTCATAAATTCTTACATTGGGGGTAGTCGAGTGGCCCTCAAGGGTCTAGCATGGATAAATGTGGTCGCTGCTAATCTCTGCAATCCTGAAATTGAGAACAAGACTTCTGTAGGGTGAAGAGCTCAGGCTTACTTTGTGGAAGAGTGGTAGAGACTTAAAACATCAGTCTGAGGGTTGGGAAGGGGTTTGAAGGCTTTGACAGCATACATTTATGGCTTTCAAGTTCTTTTCATTTCCTGTTTGTTTGTTTGTTTGTTTTTAATCACACTCAAAGATGCTCAGGGGTTACTTTACTCCTTACTCTGCAGTCATGTATCACTGCTGACATCAATCAGGGATGCCAGGATTGAACCCGGGTCAGTCGCATCCAAGACCCAACCCGCTGTCATATCCCTTTGCCCCCCCCCCCCAATTAAGTCTTGAATGGTCAAATGTTCCCCTAGTCCCCATGCTTCTGTGTCAAAGACAGTCAGAGAAAAGTGTACAGTGTGATTCATACTCATTACAGCCAGTGGCTCTTGGCCTGCAATTGGGACTGCATTCCCACCCAACTAGCTTGCTCCACTGTTCTTTCCAAATCTGTGACTCTATTAAGCACAGGGCAGTTTAAACATGAGAAATGAGTTCAGTTTAAATTTGCCATCTGGTAAGTCCACACATCCATTTTGGGTGTGAATCCATACTTGAACTTTGCAGAACAAATTGTCAATGTTCAGTCTTTCCCTTGCATTTTTAAATTGTGAGAGTTCCCATGAAAGGTTCCTTTGAGATATTGATAGTCCAACTCAACAAATAGGATCTTTCAGGGCCTTTCATTGCAAAGACCTTAAACTGAGCTCAGTTTAGACTTCCTCAAGTTTCCTCGACTTAACTACATGACTGCATTAAAATATCTAAAGATTATGCTTTTTAACTTGTACTTAAGTAATGTCTCTTTTGGATCATACTCAGTGATGCTCAGAGCTATTCTGTGATCTTTGCAATCTCCAGCACTGCCCAGGAACCATATGCATAAGATTTGAACCAAGATTAGACACTGCGAGGCAAATACCTCACTTCCGGTGCTATCTCTTCCACCCATGCTATGCTTTTCTTTTTAATAATAAGTGTTGTACCTTGATGTCATATTGTACATTTAGCACCTACCCCATTGCCTGGGATGACATAGATGGTCAATAAATACTAACGAGATGTCCTGTTAGGTCTTGATTGAAGAGGAAACTTAAGCCTTTGATCTTTTTCTTTTGGTATTTGCCCAATGTAACAGACCATAAGAGATGTTGGAACATACTTGCCTGTAAGAGATCAGAAAAGACCCTTTGCCATCCCATTTTATTGTTCTGCCTCTCCAGGGCCAGGAAATTAGGGTTTCCTGTTTAGACCAAGCCTTTAAAATTCCTTCCTAGCAGATAATTAGGGAGTACTTGTACACAAGATTTTGCAAGTAACAATTTTTATTATTAGAAATTGCAAGCCATTAAGTAAGCTGCATTGGCCCTGAGAGTATAAAATAAGGAATTAAAAAATATCAAGCACAAATAACCTTTTCCCATAGAAAATATAGAGCAGGGGAAGAGCAAGGGGGACAACTTTGAACAGCATGCCCATTTAGGGATGAGCTATGAAGGGGTAACTTCTAGACAAGGAACGCTAGACTTCTAGGGGGAGGACCCCTGGGGTGCAGTTTGGAAGGAAAACTATAAATGGCTTTCCAATTTTTTGTCACAAATTTGCTCGTATATCTATTTGTCCAGTTGTATGCATACCTAGCGGAAACAAATGTTGCTGAAACATTACTCTTTCTTCATTGGCCTAATGCCAACAGTTTCTATTCTGTTCTGTGCTTTGCTATGCTGTGCCAGTTAAACAAATGCTGGTCTAAATTTATCTTTGAATTCTTGGGGTTGGGGGTTGGGGGCTCAGCACCAACTCTGTTCGGAAGCCGGAAATGAGTTGGTGGCAGCCATCTTTGAGACACAGAGGTTGGTGTCAGCAGACAATGTGGCAGCTTCTATATGGAATTAGCATTCTGCTACCTTTTCTTCTTTGCATGATGGGAGTCTCCTGAGCTACCAGAAAGCCCAGGCCCTACCAGTTCTTAGATTTTTTGGGATTCTGAGTAACATGTGTGTGCAGGTTTATGGCCAAGTGCTCCAGTTTCTCTTGTTGGCTCACTCATAGTGTTGAGGTTAGGGCTGCAGAGAAACAGATTGTCTTCATGGTGCCACTGTTTCTGTGGACTCTCTTCATCTTTGTTCTTCCATGTCTGACTCCCCATGTTTTACTTTTTTTTTTTTTTTTTCATAACTGCCAGCCTGGCAAGCATGGAGTGATTCCTGGCTCAATTCTAGACCAGGAAACAAAGCTTATGTGGACATTTCGCCACTTCCTTGACTTCTCTGATCCCATTTTTTTGGTGGTGAGTGGGGTTCACTAGATGATGTTCAGGGTATGTGTGGTTCTGAGAATCCAGATTGGTTGGCCACATCAGGGTAAACTCCTTAACCCTTGTGCTATCTCTCTGGTTCAATTCCACCGTGATTTGAACAACATCCACCAGAAAACAATAGTTCAGTAGTTTATCTATCTGAGAATAGAGAAAACTTTAAAACATTTTATTTATTTTTCTTGGTGAAGTGTATGGTGAGAGTATTAGACTCTGCCTGATGGTACTCAAGACTTAGTCCTGTGCTCAAGAGTCACTCCTGGCTGTGCTCTGGGAAAACTATTAATGGTACCAGGGGTAGAACTAGGGAAGGCTGTAACCAAGGCAAGTGTCTTAGCCCCTGAACTATTTCTTTGGTAATAATTATACTTTTTGGGGGAGGGATGGTGGTGGAGGGGATCACACAGTGGTGCTCAGGAGTTACTCCTGACTCCGCACTCAGGAATCACTCCCGGCAGGCTCAGGGGACCATATGGGATGCTGAGGAGCAAACCTGTGTTGGCTGTGTGCAAGGCAAACACCCTACCCACTCAATCTCATTTTAAAAAGGTTTGTGTTGGTGGGGGAGTTGGACTATACTCAACTTTGCTTGGTGGCTCCTCCAGGCTTTGTGCTCAGGGATCACTTCTGACAGTGCTCCAGGGACCATGGGCTCTGAGGATTGAAGGAGTTAGGTGGATGTGTGGCAAGCACCTAAACCCTTTGCTACCTTTCCATCCCATATGCCATTACAATAAAGGTGGAAAGAAACAAAAACAGAAAGCAAAGAACAACACTGCAAGTTTTCAGACAGTCCTTATTTTTGAGTTTCGAGAAAACCAAACTTATTGTCCAAATCAGTCTTTTCTCTGAGTATAGTTTTTTATTTTTGGTGTGTGTGTGGGGGGGGGCACATCCAGCTGTGCTCAGTTCTGACTCCTGGTTCTGTACTCAGGGAATCACTCTCTGGCCCCTCCAGGACAGGAATTTTTATTGGGGATCACTGAGGCACAGCAGTAGAGGCCGGGACACAACATGACATTTGCCATGGCAAGAATTAGACATAGGCACTAGCAAATGCTGGGTATGACTGGGGAGAAGGAGTGTGAAGAGTGAAATCAGTCCCCCAGCCACCTGCCATGTGGGTGTGGACCCAAAGCTTCCCTCATCAGCGTGATCTAATAGGTCCCTGGAGTGTGTTGTGTGCCGAAACATTTTCTCTGAGAGACCATTCCATTGCAACATCTGCAGAGACAGTGTGAATGAGGCTGTGTCTGGGATCTCTCAGTGAATCTCTCCAGCAGTACGGATGGCAGGATGGGATGGTAAACTGGAGTGAACCAGAGTAGTTCAAAGGTTCAATGAGGCCAAACAAGGAAACCAGAATTTAGTCTTTCTTCATGGCATTGACTTTACCTGGAAGATTGTGGCCAGGGTTTATCACCGCAGAATCTTTACACAAGCAAATGAAGAATGAAAAGGCATCATAATGTCACTCAAGAAGTCTGTCTTGCTTCATCCTGTTTATCAGTGATATTTTTTTCTGGAAGGGATTTGGTTTTAGGAGACTGATGTGCATATTTACATCCCACTCCAGAAGCAACAGGGAGCAACAGAAATGGGAGTCTTTATAGCATATGTAAACAGCTTATGATTTATAGCACATAAAACATTCCATATATGTACTTACTGGTAGGGATGAAAAAGTCAAAGGTGCCCCATAAAAGAGCTGGAAATCTGTTCTTTCTTTTCATCGACTTTGGGTATTCAGAACAACACACTGGGTTTTCCCCTTGGGGGCTCTGTCTTTATAGTGACATAAAATAGCAGGACCACATGCTCATTTGCATGTGTTTGCATAAAATCTGCATAGAGCTTTAGGATAACATTGTGTTTCCTGGTGTGTCCAGACAAGTATTTTTGTACCTCCATTTTTTCTTTTTCTCCCTTAAAGCCTCTGAAGATGTTCTATAGCATAAATGACATTTGGGGAAGACGAGAGTAAAAGTAAAAGAGAAAGTGATGGTATGGTACAAATGGTTTCTGTTTTCACAGCACTTCCCACTTTCACATGTTCCATAGAGAAGGTGCAGTGGGTTGAATAGAAGAAATGCTGTTTGTTGCATTGAGACATCACCGCTATTTCTTCTCTTCTTAGTTGCATCACCAGCCCTCCATTTGATAGAGAATGGAGGGTGCAGTCACTCCAGAAATGCTCAGGGGTTACTCCTGGCTCTGTGCTCAGAAGTTGCTCTTGGCAGGCTCGGGGGACCATATGGGATGCTGGGATTCGAACTACCGACCTTATGCATGCAAGGCAAATGCCTTACCTCTATGCTATCTCTCTGGGCCCGATTATCTCTGTATTGTTAATGTCTGTTGAAATGTGCTCTGTGGCTTCCTGAGAGAAGATCTTCCACATTTACGTTTATATTCTTTTGAACTAGCTGCTAGGAATGGGCCTGCAGATTGAATTGGGGTGTCAAGTGATAGAGTCATATGGCAAGATATTCTGACATGCTTCTATTCAGAAAAGGAAGTAAACATGAATTTGTTTGTATTTCTTTTCCACTCTTGTTCTTTCTTTCTTCTTTCCTTTTTCCTTTCTTTCTTTCTTTCTTTCTTTCTTTCTTTTTCTTTCTTTCTTTCTTTTTTTTTTTTTTTTTTTTTCTTTCTTTCTTTCTTTCTTTCTTTCTTTCTTTTTTTCTTTCTTCTTTCTTTCTTTCTTTCTTTCTTTTTCTTTCTTTCTTCTTTCTTTTCTCTTTCTCTTCTTTCTCTCTTTCTTTCTCTCTTTCTTTTCTTTCTTTCGTTTTTGGGCCATACTCAATGACACTCAGGGGTTACTCCTGGCTTGGGAGAAAATATGGGACTCCGGGGGATCGAACCCAGGTCTGTTCTGGATCAGCTGCACACAAGGCAAACACCCTACTGCTGTGCTATCACTCTGAGCCCAAACAGACACATTTTAACTATCTTGAGGTCACAACCAATGATGATCAGGGGACGTATGATGCTGAGGATTGAACACTGCAAGGCAAGTGTCCTTCCAGTATTTCCTCTCGGGCTAGTACACTCTTTTCTTCCTGTGCCTTTCTTGGCATTTAAATCATCCAGATGGATGAAGATGGCAATTATGGGGACTTAGTGCACATCTGGAAAGTGATGTGGGAGAATTTATGAGCAGCTGTGGCATGCTGCTCAGAATGATTATCTGTTAAATGCCAAATAGGAGTGACGCTCTCTGCTTATAGCTGGGTGTGAAAAGTTGCCTGTTTGGGCCTTAACTATGTAGAACAGCTGCCTCCTTCCTCCTGTGCCAGACATATTCATTTCAGATCCCCAAATTTTGGGGGAGTCTTGAGTCATGGGGTATGAAGAATACTCAGAAAGTAATTTTTTCCCTGGTAGGAGAAGATTGGATTCAGAATTTGGACACTAGAGAACTATGCTAAGGATAGAAGAAAGAGAAGAGAAGGAAAATGCCATTTAAACAAAGCTATACACAGCATTACTTTTCTGGGGGTGAAGGCAGTCTTGTTCTTTCAAAAAATATAGTGATGGGGCTGGAGAGACAGCATGGAGGTGGTGCATTTGCCTTGCAAGCAGAAGGACGGTGGTTCAAATCCCGGCATCCCATATGGTCCCCCACCTGCCAGGAGCAATTTCTGAGCCTAAAAGCCAGGAGTAACCCCTGAGTGCTGCTGGGTGTGACCCAACCCCCCCCAAATATATAGTGATTATGATACATGGAACAGTTTATAGACAGAAGCTTGTATTTATTTTATTTTATTTTGGTTTTCAGGCCATACCTCATGGTGTTCAGGGGGTACTCCTGGCTCTGCATTCAGGGGCCATTCCTGGCAGTGCTCAAGGAACCATTTGGGATGCTGGGGATTGAACATTACCCTCTGCTCCTGTCCCAGCTTCTCATTTTTAGTTTGTGTTTTGGGCCACACTTGCTGGTTTTTAGAAGTTACTCCTGACCCTCAGAAATGGCTCCCAGTGGGCTCAGGGCAATTTTTGGGAATACCGCTGGGAATAAAGCCCAGTTAGTCATGTGCAAGGCAAGAGACCTACTCACTGTACTATCTTTCTGGCCCTGGCTGGTCTCTTTGGGGGCACCCAGAAATCAAAATTGGTTTTGGATTGGAGTGTCTCAGCTTGTACCGTGCAATTATGACTTTGCATAAGTGGAAGAGAGAAGAGAGCTTAACTTCCATTAAAAGTAGCCGCCAACATCTGAGGAGAAAGCTCAGAAGACTGAGTCCAGTCTGGGCTTTGCATTCAGGCATGGTAGTTTAATCGCAAGTTCACTTAAGCACTGCTCCTGGTGGGAACCAGCAGAAAAACAACCCCATGAAAAATGAAGATAGAAGATTGGTGCTTACTAGATCACTCCAGGATTTGGAGATGAAAAGTTTACCTGGGATCAAAGGGGCTAGGTATGTCTCATCTCCTGGAGGGGCCGGGTGAAGGCAGCTATTTTCTGGAGGAAGATAGCATCACATTCTCAGCTTACAACTGGACAAAGCCTGGAATATTCCAAGGGCCCATGTAACTGTGGGAAATAGATCAGGGTATCACTTATAAATTGGGTAATAGGGATTAGAGTCAGGTGGAAGAGCACATATTTTGCTGATGCAAGGCCCTGGGACTGCCCCATGCACCACTGGGTGGGTGTGAGACCAGCATCCCTGCCTTCCACACCACTCCAGGAACGCATTGGTTTTTCTTGATTTGAGCTGGAGGAAGAGTGAAGAAAACATCAGGTTCCTGAGGAGAGGACTTGGTCTTATTGCAATGGAAGCAGCCATCCTCTGGTGAGCAAGGAGAGATGTCTGAATGCTAAAGTAACCTGTTTCCTGTATCCTCAGAATCATGCAGGCATGTTTTTCCCTTGCTTCTGGCACTCCTTTCATTGGCATCTCTTCTGCCTTATTTTATCTTGAACATTTTTTCTAGAACATTCCATAGTTCCTGAGATGGAGGGCAAGAAGGCCTGCTGGACAGGGAAAACTGCATACTGATGGCTCTTAGCTGTTCTTTGGTTTGTTTCTCTGAGCCTCCCAGGCTGGGGGCTTCAGCCCACTGAAAGTTGAAGTGCAAAGATGAAGTCTCCTGAGGTTAAGCTGGCAAGTTTGTAGGATGAGTGGGTGGTGGGATGGCCTGGAAGGGGTGCTGGCAGTGGTGGTGGTGTCTCTTGTTGAGCAAAGGTCACTTTGCTGGCTGGCTCCAGGGATGTTAGGCTGGCAGAAGAAACATCTTGTTTTGTTTTACTGTGCATTGTTATTGTGTTGTATCAGGAGAGTTTCAGGGGTTACTCTGGGCTTTACTCAAGGGATTCTGTTCAGTGCTGGGGATTGAACCAGGGTCCATTATATTAAGCACGTTCTTTACCCTTGTAGCAAGAGACTGTTGATTGGGCAGGATGAACCTTATTTTCTGGGTAAATAAATCAGAAGTACTGGCAAGGTGTTCAGTGGAGCCCTCCCTTAAAGACATTTTGTGTGTTCATTTGTGTTTTGTTTGGTTTTGGGGCCACGCCCAGTGGTACTGAGGGCTTCCTTCTGACTCTGCTGAGGAATCATTCCTGGTGATACTTGGGGGATCATATGACAGTGATTGAACCCAGTTTGGCCATGTGCAAGGCCAGTGCCACACTTGCTGTATTATCTCACCACCTGTCTCTGCACCCCAATCCCTCCCCTCCATCATCCCTAAATGAGACATTCTGACTGAACTGCCCGACTCTTGGTGTGTTTCTTTAAAAAAAAAATTATGATCGGGATGCTGGGAAATGGGGTGGAAGGAGGACAACACTGGTGGTGGGAATACCCCTGATTTAATGCCACTATGTACTGCAGACATTACTGTGAAATATTTGTAATTCATGTTGGCCACAATAAAAATTATTTAAAAAAATCTTTAAACACCATGGTTGCAAACATGTTTGTAGTTGGGGTTTAGTTATAAAATAGAACACCCCCCTTCACCAGGACAACATTCTCACCACCAACGCCCCCCAACTTCCTCTTCCCCCCACCTCTTGCCTGTATTCGAGGCAGGTATTCTATTTCTCTTACTCACTACCATTGTCATGATAGTTGTCAGTGTACTCTTTGTGGTAAGCTTCATATTGTTGGCTGGTCCTTCCAGCTCTCATCTCTATTGTTTTTCAGCCCTCATCTCTATTGTTTCTGGGCATTATCACAACCATGTCTTTTATTTTTCTTAAAACCCTCTGACTTATTTCACTGTTCGTCTCTTTCCCTATGACTTATTTCACTCATCATAATAGTTTTCATGTCCATCCATGTATAGAAAAATTTCGTGACTTCATTGAGTGTGATTCTGTTTGAAGGTATTAGAGCAAAAGCAAATACAGATAGATGGACCTACGCTTTGAGGCTTCCCTTAGCACACACCCTCCCCCCAATCATAGGATCTCCCTGTTGAGGGAGCTTGACAGTAAGCATGAACTGTGTCCCTCCCTCTGTCTGTCTCCTCACAGACAGACAGACCACAGGGAAGGAATCATTTTTGCCCAGACATGTTCCCACGTTCAGAGATCTTACTGGTCTGTTTTGTTTTGTTTTATTTTTGTGAATCATGCCTGGCAATACTCAGGGGCACCATATGGGATGCTGGGGATTTGACTGGGTGAGTTGCATGCAACACCCTACCTGCTGCGCTATTTCTCTTTCTTACTGGTTTTGTGTTTGTTTTATTGAAGTTTCTGGGCTCCTGCCTGAAGGGTGCTCCTAGCTTTGCCCTCTCAGTGGTCACTCCTGGCAGTACTCAAGGGATCATGTAGTGACAAAGATCAAAAGTGGGTTAGCTACATTCAAGGTTTTTGCTTGTTTGGGGGTTACAACCAGCAGTGCTTAGGGGTCACTTCTGACTCTGCAGTCAGAATTACCAGGAGTAATTAAACCATAGGGGCTGCCAAGGGTTGAACCCAGGTCTGCTATGTGCAAGAAAAGCTCTCTCCCTATTGTACTAAGACTCCAGCCCCTTTCCTCTGGTTTTGTAAATGTGTTTTTTGAACTTGGATCTCATGATTTGTATCTAAGAAGGCCATGGATTTTTGCATGTTCATTTTGCAGCATGCTACTTTGCTATAAAAATTTTTTTTTCTAAAAGCTTTTTGGTAAAGTTTTTAAGATTTTCTAAATATATTGGGGCTGGAGGAATAGCACAGTGGTAAGGCATTTGCCTTGCATGCAGCTGATCCAGGACAGAAGGTGGTTCAAATCCTGGTATCCCATATGGTCCCCTGAGTTTGCCAGGAGCGATTTCTGAGCACAGAGCCAGGAGTAACCTGAGCGCTGCCGAGTATGACCCAAAACCAACCCCCCCCCCCTCCGCCAAAAAAGAGATTTTTAAAATATATTATCATGTCATTGTAGTTTTTTTTTTCCAAAAGTTTTGCTTGCTTGCTTGCTTTTGGTTTGGGGGCCACACTTGGTGCTCCTCGTTTATCTAGTTCTGTGTTCAGGGATCACGTCTATCAGTGTTCCATTTACTACATGTGGTACTGCGATTTGAACTGGGGTCAGATGCATGTAAGGGAAGCACCTTAATTCCCAATTTTTGTGGAGGAGGGTTTGAGTCACAACTAGCTGTGCCTTTATTTATTTTTTTTGACACATTTTATCCTCTCAAAGAGTTTTTATTTTTTTAATTTTATTATTATTAATTTTGGTTTGGGGCCACACCTGTCAGTGCTCAGGGGTTACTCCTGGCTCTGCATTCAGAAATCACTCCTGACAGGCTCAAGGAACCATACGGGATGCTGGGATTCGAACCAGGGTCAGTATGGGGTTAGCTGTGTGCATGACAGACACCCTACTGCTTTGCTATTGCTCCAGCCCCTCACAGAGAATTTCCTAACAGTGACTCTTGGGGCTGAATTCTGAGTATCTCAATCATTGATGCTCTCTGTGAGAGAGGAGGGGTCATTTACCTAGGCACACTCTTAATGTAGATGGTTCTAGATTAGGAGATTTGAGGAGCACCTGGAGCTGGAGGTGGGAAGGCTGAAGTGTGGGCTTTTAGTTACAGGATACTTGACTAGAGAGGAAACAGCCAAGTCTCCTTCATTCCTGAATCTGTAACCTGCATCTCTCTTTGCCTGTGCTAAAAGTGACTAAGAGTCTCCTGAGTTGTAAGGCTCATGCACAGCCTTCCCCTCTGCTAGCCAAATTCTCAGGTTCTCATCACAGTGTCTATGTAGGAAAGTGGTTTGGCACCTGGCTCTGTGGGCTGGAGAGACAGACAGTACAGGGATTAAGGCACTTGTCTTACAAGTCATCGGCCTGGGCTCAATCCCCGGCACCCCAAATGGTTCCCCTTAGTGCCACCGAAAGTGATCCCTGAGCTCAGAGACATGAGTATCGTCACTGACACTTTTTTGGAATTCTGAGTACCAATAGTTTCCCCCCCCCCCCCCCAAAAAAAAAGAAGGTTATTTGATGCACCATGGTCCTGATTGCAACTGAGGCCCAGTCCTGGGGTTCTCCATGCCTGGTTAGGGAGACAGGGATGGGATCCACACATCATGATTTGGGTATCAGAAGATTTCCAACTTGAGACAGTTCTTGGGCAATTCACTCAGTGCTTAAGCTCTTGTTTGTCCGTTTTTCCAAGGGACAAACTCCTGAGGGTCATAATGTGTCATGAGAAGTGCCATGTCTAGTGGCCTGTAGCCTTTGCTCACCCCCTGGGTATCTGGAGCTCCCCCCCCACACACACACCGGGGCCTTTGTCTCAGGACTGACCACCTTATTTTTTTCCCCTTTTCTCCCTCCCACCCTGTGCCCCTCAGGACGGCTCCCTGGGTAACATTGATGACCTAGCCCAGCAGTATGCAGATTATTACAACACCTGCTTCTCGGATGTGTGCGAGCGCATGGAAGAACTACGGAAGCGCCGAGTTTCCCAGGACCTAGAAGTGGTGAGTGGGTTGCATCCCCTACTAAGCGCTCCATCAGGGCTCCATGTTGGGAGGCTGGGGACCATCCCATCTCCAGGCGACTGCACTGGTTTAGGCTGGAACCTTCTAATCTCTAAAGGTTGGTTGGTTGGTTGGTTGGTTGGTGGTGTGAGCCCAGGTCCTCTCTACACAGCAAGTGCCCGCTGGCTGAGCCACTTCCCAGTCCACCCATGCAGTGCTTATTACATGGAATGTGTAACAGCAGAGATAGCATAGCACATCTTTGTAGTCAGTGAAAGATTGAACTTTAAGTATATGTGTGTGTAGGTACTCAAGTGGTACCCAGGAAGCTAAGGACCACTCCCAGAGATATGTCACCTACATACACAGCTGGGTCAATGTACCAGGATGTGGGATGCCAGGCCACTGTTGCTCGGGAACTATAGGTTCACCTCCAACAGTACTCAGGCTTGTATGGTAGCAGTAGCTTAATCAGAGTCAGTACAGGCAAAGAGTAAGCTCTAACCCTTTAACTGTCACCCTACTCCTGACTTTTTGTTTTGGGTGCCCACCAGTGATGTTTAGGATTTTTTTTTTTTTTGGTTTTTGGGCCACACCTGGTGATGCTCAGGGGTTACTCCTGGCTCTGCGCTCAGAAATTGCTCCTGGCTTGGGGGACCATATGGGACACCGGGGGATTGAACCTTGGTTCATCCTAGGCTAACGCAGGCAAGGCAGGCACCTTACCTCTAGCACTACTACGCTGGCCCTGATGTTTAGGATTTATTCCTGGCTCCATGCTCAAGGATCACTCTAGGTGGGTTTGGGGGGGTGGGGACTAAAAGGGGCTGTCAAAGATTGAAACAGGGTCATGACTGGTTTTCATTACAATGTCTAGGTGGGAATGTGCAAGTCAAGTGCCTTACCTCTGTTTTATCTCTCCAGTCCTAACTTTTAAAACTATGAATATATTTATAAATTACTTTTTAATAAAAGAATTTTTCGACTTATAGCCAGAGGTGCTTGGCTATACACAGCTCTATGTTCCTGTTGATGACCCTGGGCTGCTAGAAACTAAACAAAGGTCAGCTGCATACAAAGTAAATGCCTTAAATTTTGTGCTATTGATTCTCAATTTTTTAAATATATTCTTGGGTAAAAATGTGTTTGAGGGGCCAGAAAGATAGTACAGTGGTTGGGCATTGCCTTACATGCAGCTGAATGGCAGTTAGAATCCCGACATCCCATATGGTCCCCTGAACCTGCCAGGAGCGATTTTTGAGTGCAGAGCCAGGATTAACTCCTGAGCATCACCGGGTGTGACCCAAACAAAACAAAACAAAACAAAACAAAAAGATGTGTTTGAGCAAATCCTCTCTGTTAAGGATTTTTCTCTGTAGTTTTAGATTCACAATATAATTATAGTTCTTTTTTATTTTCATGGAACATTTGTGCTTGCACAAGGTAATCACAAACAAAAAGCTTAGATGCTTTCTTGGAGCTGTCTATGCATGACCCCTTGGATACTCTAGAATATGTCACAGAAAATTCTGCATTGGTTAATATCACTTTGCTGCACATTTCTCACTTGTTTTATCTTGGATCTAGACTCCCCACATGGTTTTGTTTCTCTGGGTGATCTAGACACATCCAGAAAAGGGAGGCCCTCCTCCTTGTCACATATTGGGGTTAAGTACGTATGGTTGAAGGTCAGACAGTCCTGTCTTGATAAGATGTTGAAAAACTGGTGATTTCTATTGAATCCTTTCCCTTACAAATAATGTCCGTAAGGTCTGGGTATGTGGTTTAGTGATAGTCTTGCACATACAAGGCTATCACTACAAGGCACATATAGTTTTATTCTTCGCACTTCATGACTGTGGGCTAACAAACCTACCCCCCACCTTTCTCCCTGCAAAGATTCAGCGGTAGCCCCTGAGTACTATTTATGTGGCCCCCAAACAAAGTCTACATAGGGAAGGAATAGGGACAGAAGCAATAATTTTGAAATGAGCAACCTTGTAAAATCCATTGTCCCTTTTGTGTTCCTATTAAAGACCTTGATATCAGACCTGAAAATATAAGGTAGATAAAATGTAGGCAGAAAGTTCCATGAAATTGAAACTAAAGGGGCCCGAGAGAAAGCACAGTGGTAGGACATTTGCCTTGCATGCAGCCGATCCAGGATGAATGGTGATTTGAATCCTGGCATTTCACATGGTTCCCTGAGTCTGCCAGGAGTGATTTCTGAGCACAGAGCCAGGATTAACCCCTGAGCACTGCTGGGTGTGATTCAAAACCAAAAAGAAAAAAAGGAAAAGAAAAAGAAATTGAGACTCAAAAAGGAAACACCACGTTCCTAGCAAGTTGAAGCAAAGATAAACAAATCGGGCTACATGAAACCAAGCAGCTTCTGCACTTCAAAAGAAACAGTGACTAGGATACAAAGGCCACTCATGGAATGGGAAAAACTATTCACCCAATACCCATCAGATAAGGGGCCATCATCCAGTACCCATTAGATAAGGGGCTAATGTCTTAAGATATACCAGGTACTAATAACTTAACAAGGAAAAAAAAATCTAACCCCATCAAAAAGTGAGAAGAAATGAACAGACATTTTCTCAAAGAAGAAATACAAAAGGCACATGAAAAATGCTCCACATCACTAATCATCTGGGAGATGCAAATCAAAACAACAATAAGATATTATCTCATGGGGCTGGAGAGATAGCACAGCGGCATTTGCCTTGCAAGCAGCCGATCCAGGACCTAAGGTGGTTGGTTTGAATCCCTGCATCCCATATGGTTCCCCACCCCCACCCCGTGCCTGCCAGGGGCTATTTCTGAGCAGATAGCCAGGAGTAACCCCTGAGCATGCCGGGTGTGGCCCAAAATTTAAAAAAAAAAGTATTATCTCATGCCACAGAGACTGGTACACATCACAAAGAACAAGAACAACTAGTGCTGGTGTGGATGCGGGGTAAAAGGTACTCTCATTCACTGTTGGTGGGAATGCCATCTAGTCCAGCCTTTCTGAAAAACAATATGGATATTACTTAAACTGGACATGGAGCTCCCATATGATCCAGCCATATCTTTACTAAGGATATACCCTAAGACCACAAAAACACAATAAAATAATGCCGTCTGCATTCCTATGTTCATAGCTGTGCTGTTTACAATAGCCAGAATCTAGAAACAACCCAGATGCCCAACAACAGATGAGTGGCTAAAGAAACGGGTACATTGACACAATGGAATACTATGCAGCCGTCAGAAAAAATGAAGTCATGAAATTTGTCTATATATGGGTAGATATAGAGACTATTATGTTGAGTGAAATAAGTCAGAGGGAGAGAGATAAACACAGAATAATCTCACTCATCTATGGAATTTAAGAAAAATAAAAGACTGCAGGCCAGGGGACAAAGGGTGGTGGTATAGTTTGCACTCTGGGTCCATTGGTGGAGGGAGGTTGACACAGTGGTGGGACAGTCTCTGACTCATTGTATATCTGAAATTCAAGTATGAAGGACTCTGTAGATTACAGTTGTTTCAATAAAATAAAATTAGAAAGAAAAGACAGTAATAATACCCAGAGACAATAGAGATGAGGACTGGAAGGACCAGCCCATGATATGAAGCTTACCACAAACAGTGGTGAGTGTAGTAAGAAAAATAACTACACTAACAACTACCATGACAATGATAGAGAGAAATATAATGCCTGTCTCGAAGACAGGCAGGGAATGAGGGAGGAGGGAAACGGGGGACATTGGTGGCAGGAAAGTTACACTGGTGAAGGGTGTGTGTGCATTTTATGGCTGAAATCCAACACGAACATGTTTGCAACCATGATGTTTAAATAGAAAAAATATAAAGAAAAATAATTATTTTTTTCCGAGAGCCTTAATATGGGTAATCTTCATTTTTTACAAACTATGATTGTGTCTCCCAAGGACCATGGGGATTAGTTGTTGACCTAAGTTCCACACTCCATCATGATGCACAATAGAACAAACCCATTGGGAACATCTTGGATAGACCCATCTGAACTTTGTTTTTAAGCCTTAGTGGTACTCAGGTTCTTCCTGGCTCTGTGCTCAGAAGTGACCCCTGCTAGTGCTCAGGAGACCACATGTTTTGCTGGGGATTCAAACTAGGTTCACGGCCTTCACAACTGCATGCATAACCAGTGTCTACCTTTTGGGCCCGAGAAATAGCACAGTGGGTAGGGCATTTGCTTTGCACATAAGTGACTCACTTTTGCTCTCATCCCAGATGGGTCCCCTGAGTACTTACTAGCAGGAGCCATCCCTGAGTGTAGAGACAGGAGTGACACCTGAGCGGACTCCCACAAAAAAGACAAGTGCCTTCTCTCCAGTACTTTTTCTCTGGCTCATATCTGAATCTTTTTTTTTTTTAACTTTATTCATTGATTCATTGGTTTCTGGGCCACATCCAGCGGAGCTCAGGGTCACTCCTGGCTCTGCACTCAGAAATCGCCCCCGGCAGGCTGGGAAACCATATAGGATGCCAGGATTTGAATCCGGTTCCTCCCAGGTCTGCTACATACAAGGCAAATACCCCACTGTTGTGCCATCTCTCCGGCTCCATATTTGGACCTTTTTTGAGGAGAATTGTTGTCTATTTTGACTTTAGCATCCTTTTTAGAGGAGGCATCATGGTGTAGGGTCTTGCAAGCAGTGCTCAGGAGTTCCACAGGCCCTTCCAGGTGATTTTCAGCCCGCCAGATGGGCAATTTAATATGAGGGCCTGTGGGTGCAGTGTTTCAGGGGCCCTACCATGCCAGGGATACCCAGGCTGCACCCGAAGTGTGGCAGTGGGCTTGTAAGGAATGCACCCAGCAGTACTGGGCGAGGGGCCTATGATACTGGTAAATGACTCTTAGTCAACCACACACAAAGCAAAACACCTTAATCTCTGTCATATCTCTTTGGTCCCTACATGTTAGTTTCTTCCCTTAAAACTTGACCTGAGGGCCAAAGAGATAGCATAGCAGTAGGGCATTTGCCTTGCACGCAGCCAACCCAGGACGGACCCTGGTTCTATTCCCAGCATTCCATATGGTCCTCCACGCCTGCCAGGAGCAATTTCTGAGCTCAGAGCCAGGAGTAATCTCTGAATGTCACTGGATGTGACCCCTTCCCCCCCAAATAAAAACCTTGTCCAGAGTTAGGGACTGGAGTGATAGCACAGTAGTAGGGCATTTGCCTCGCATGCTGCCAACCCAGGACAGACTTGGGTTCAATTCCCAGCATCCCATATGGTCCCCCAAGCCTACCAGGAGTGATTTCTGAGCAAAGAGATAGAAGGAACTTCTGGGGCTGGAGACATACATGGAGGTAAAGTATTTGCCTTACATGCAAAAGGACAATGGTTCGAATTCTGGCATCCCATATGGTCCCCCGAGCCTGCCAGGAGCGATTTCTGAGCATAGAGCCAGGAGGAACCCCTGAGAGCTGCCGGGTGTGACCCAAAAACCAAAAAAAAAAAAAAAAAAAAGGAAGTATCTTCTGAGCACTGCCAGATGTGGCCCAAAAACAGCAACAACAAAACAAAACAACCCAAAACTTGACCTGAGTTGATTCCTCAGAACACAACCATTAAATAATGACTGAGTTTCAGTCTGTTTGAAGCAGGCATGTGCCTGTCCTCCTTGCCTTTGGAGTGTCTTCCCTCCAGACTGTGTCCTGGCCCACGAAATGGCAAGTCTATTTCCTCCCTTTGTCAAAGCAGCCTCCTGTGGCCAGTGACTCGCCTGTTCCATTAAAATTAATTAGGCTCTCCTGTTGGGGCAGAGTTAATGAAAACGGTCTTTCCTTTTGGCAATGCTGCAGCAGAACAGCAACTTGAATGTGGTAGGTAGGGGATGCTTGAATTTACTGTTGACCTTGAATGTGGCTTCCAACCCGTGGCCTCTTGGGATGATTTCCCCTTGCAAGGAAGGGCAATGAGGAGTTCGATGACTTCGCTACTCCCCTCCCTTCCACATCTCATATTTTCTCTGCGTCAAGCGGAAAAGGAACCATGAGTCCTTCCAGCTCTTTCAGAACCTTGGAAGGCAGCTTGGGGGCAGGCACAGAAGCCGAGCCTGGCACTGGGCTAAATCACGCCTTTCCATTTAGACAGATGGGCCTGATTTGGTGCGCTCTGTTCCGGAGCTGTAAAAGATAGTCTGGGGACATGAAACACTACAGGCACTTAATTAGTTCTCATCAGAGGTGCGAGAATGGGGTGGTGGGTAAAACTGATGGGAGATGATTTGGTCTAGGCAGGCAGCTCGGTTCAATCCTTTAAAATCTAATGAGTGCACCAAGGAGATCTCAAATCACACAGGCAGGCTGTAGTCTGTGAAATTCCAGGCCACGTACAGGTGCTAAAGGAGATTACTCTTGTTAGAACCAATGTGCATTTATTCCTAAACTTGTGGGTTCCAGAGAATCATAGGGACAATTTGCAGACAAAACACAGAAGCTTAAGACTTTAGTTTATAGGCAGTGTGGGGTAATATCCAGAGACAGTAGAGATGAAAATCAGGAGGATCATGCCATGGTAGGTAGCTTGCTACAAAGAGCGGAGAGTGCAGTTAGAGTAGAGAAGGTCTAATATGGAAAGGACATGCATGGCACCCCATCATTTGCAGTAGTATAAACCACAATGTCACAAAAGAAAAGAAAGAGGGGGGCCCGGAGAGATAGCACAGCGGTGTTTGCCTTGCAAGCAGCCAATCCAGGACCAAAGATGGTTGGTTCGAATCCCAGTGTCCCATATGGTCCCCCGTGTCTGCCAGGAGCTATTTCTGAGCAGATAGGCAGGAGTAACCCCTGAGCACTGCCGGGTGTGGCCCAAAAACAAAAAACAAAAAAGTAAAGAAAGAGGGGGGTGAGCGAAAGGGAGTGAGAGAGAGAAAGAGAAGTAAAATGCCTGCCCAGAGACAGGCAGGAGAGGGTGGTTGGGAGGGAAGAGAGCAGCAGGGAGGGTTAGAAGAAAACTGTTGACATTGGTGGTGGGAAATGCGCATTGGTGAAGGTTATTATACACTGTATGACTGTAACTCAATCATGAACAACTTTATCTGTGGGGGAAAAACTGTGTTATGAACAGCCTTGTAACAATAGTCTTTAAATAAAAAAAGAAAAAGAAAAAAACAGACCTGGAGCAATAGCACAGTGGTAGGGCATTTCCCTTTCATGTAGCCGACCTAGGGAGGACCCAGGTTCAATTCTCGGCATCCCATATGGTCCCCCAAACCTGCCAAGAGTGATTTCTGCGTGCAGAGCCAGGAGTAACCCCTGAGAGCCGCCAGCTGGAGTGCAAACACTGGAACCATATTCGGCCCTGGGAGGACCATGGAACAGTCAGTCCCAGGAAATATGGAATTTGTGTTAGTAATTAACTTTCTGGACAGGGCCAGAAGCCACATCTCCAGGACTTCATCATCCAACTCCCCAGTGCAGTGAGGCACTTGAGCAAGCGTTTTGGGGGACTAGGGAGAGAGAGAGAGTGCAGATGGTTGAACATTCAACTATCTCAACGGATTGATGATGTAGGTTTATCATGATGGCGAGTGTTTTTATTTAGCCTGTCACAGGCCCTCTGGAAAACTATGTGTGCCTGGAAAGTAGAATGTCAATCTGGTGGGGACTTGGTACATCAGTGCTGGGGATATAGCTGGGGGGTGTGGGAGGAGGCCCATATTGTCACAGCTGGCACTTGCCTGAGCCCTGCATGTCCTTTTGGCCAAGAGCTGCTCTATTTGGAAAGGGCTGTGGCCTTCCAAGGCTGTAATGGGCCCATCTCTCGAGATGCTAAGCCTGACATCTGTCAGAGTGACATCGTGGCCAGCCAAGGGCACGTAAGGGGACATCTAGGTGTTGACAGCCTCCACCTCCTCAGCCTCTTTGTGACTGCATCTGCTTGGGGTTGGCAGGAGACAAGTTTGTGGGTGTTGGCTGAGCCCCCACCTGCAGTGTGGCCCTGTTGGGCAAGGCCATGGTGTTCGGTTCACATGTGTGTGCGCCAGGAAAGGGGGGAGTCCTGGCCACAACTACATCCCACCTTCCAGTTTCTTATAAGCCAGCACTGCCAATAAGATCGATTTTTTATTGACAGGTGGTTCCGGCTGTTTGGTGGACTGGCTATGTAATGCCACCAAGACTCAGTTTTGTCATCTGTAAAGAGGGAGCAGAAGGGGTTATGGAAATGGAACTGGAGAGTTGTTGGTCCAGGAGGCCAAAAGGACCTATCAGCAGGACAGTCACTTGGTGGATTGGTGGTAAACCTTGCTAAAGGAAATATAAACCCAACATGCATGCAGGGCACCTGAGGTCTTGTCCTGGCTTTATCTAGCAGGCTTAGCTTCACCCTACATCACCAGAGACCCCTGCTCTCACCCTTCTGCAGTGGAAACTTGCAGAAGTCTCAGAAAAAACAAAAATGGAAGCCACAATTGTGGAGAGGGGATGGCGGGGAATCCATAAACAACAGAAATTTACCTGGAAATGGTAAAGCACTGAGAAAAGTGGCAAAGTCCAGGACTTAAAAAAAATCAAAGCTGAAAAGCATCAAGTAAAGGCAAAAGTAGCTAAACGCAGCAGTAGACCAATGGGATGCTGGCTTCTCCTTCTCCAAAGGTTTGGAGCAGAAGCCTAAGCTGAGGGCCCGGAAAGATAGCACAGCGGCGTTTGCCTTGCAAGCAGCTGATCCAGGACCAAAGGTGGTTGGTTCTAATCCCGGTGTCCCATATGGTCCCTCGTGCCTGCCAGGAGCTATTTCTGAGCAGACAGCCAGGAGTAACCCCTGAGCACCGCCGGGTGTGACAAAAAAAAAAAAAAAAAAAGAAGCCTAAGCTGAGAGCCTGCAGGAAAAGATTCAATATGGGGGGGGGAGCTAAAAGTCCCTTCCTGCCTTCTGATTGGTTGCCCCATCAGGGTACTGTAACCAAACAATATATGGGACTCAGCTGATGTTAATTATTTGGCTCCCCGCTCTTCACATTCTCTCTCACAAAGGTTTTGGGAGGATCAAATGAGCAAAGTGTTCTCAAGTACTACTTATTGTGAGTGACCTTCATTTCATTCCAAGTTCAAAAGCCCTTGTAGTAAAGCCGAATGCCTGTTTTTCATAATTAATTCCCATGCATTTACTTCTGAATTAGAGATTTTGTTTGGCTTTTTTGTTTGGTGGGGGGGAGAAAAAAAAGACAGCAGAAGCCAATCAAACTTCTTGTACTCTGGAATCCTGCTGTTCTCTCTCTCTCTCTCTCTCTCTCTCTCTCTCTCTCTCTCTCTCTCTCTCTCTCTCTCTCTCTCTCTCTCTCTCTCTCTCTCTCTCTCTCTCTCTCTCTCTCTCCCCCCCTCTCTTCTCATTTTGGGGCCACATCTGGCAGTGATCAGGGTTTACTCTTGACTCTGCACTCAGAAGTCGCCCCTGGCAGGCACAGGGGACCGAATGGGATGCTGGTATTCAAAACAACGACAGTCCTGGGTCAGCTGTTTGCAAGGCAAGGCAAAAACCCTACCTACCACTGTGCTATCTCTCTGGCTCCACTGCTGTTCTCATTTTATCTTTAACTCCCATCCTCTACTTGTTCGTTCTTCTACTTTATTAAAAACTTTTTATTTACTTCTGGTGCTGGGGAGCTGTGCATTGTCATAGTTTGAATGCCGTGCTCCTGCATGCAAATTAGTCCTGCCCTTTAAACCATCACCATTCTTTTTCAAAAATTTTTGGTGCTCCCACTCAGTGCTCCTACATGCCTCAAGCATGGTCCCATGAGCTCTGCCTCCTCTGATTTCCCTACTTGGTCACTTTCAGGCTGTATCACAGCCAAAGGCTCGGGGACTATATGGGATGCTGGGAATCGAACCTAGGTCTGTCCTGGCGTGGCTGCATGTAAAGCAAATGTCCTACCGCTGTGCTATCTCGCTGGCTCCTATATTAAACTTTCATAAATCCACTTCTATTTATCTTTCACGTTTAGCAGTTTTACTTAGATGAGAAAAGTTCAGTAGGAGGGCATTTGCCTAGCACATGATCCACCCAGGTTCAATCCTTCGCATCCCATATGATCCTCTGAGTACCCCCAGTAGTAATTCCTGAGCACAAAGCCTGAGCATCGCTGGGCGTGACCCCCAAACAAAATGAAGCAAAGTACACTTTAAAATTTAAAAAGAGAAATAAAAAAAATTTGGGCCCGGAGAGATAGCACAGCGGCGTTTGCCTTGCAAGCAGCCGATCCAGGACCAAAGGTGGTTGGTTCGAATCCCGGTGTCCCATATGGTCCCCCGTGCCTGCCAGGAGCTATTTCTGAGCAGACAGCCAGGAGTAACCCCTGAGCACTGCCGGGTGTGACCCAAAAAAAAAAAAAAAAAGAAATAAAAAAAATTTAAGTTCTTAGTGTGAGGTGAAACATTTATATGGAAACGCACGCATCTCAGGCACTCTGTGTTTGTGCTAAGTGAGTGTTTCTGAGCCTTCCTGACCCCCGATGAATGCCTGTGGCTCAGAGCCATCAGCCTGCAATGTCCTCATCAAGGGCAGGGATTGCGACAGTTCACTGTATTCATCAAAGACAACAATGCCTGGTTCCAGAGAGATACTGAGAATTTATCTTGTTGAGTTCATGAGTATGTGTAATTATTTAGAAATATTTAAGAAGGAGCTGGTGATGCGGCTCAAGAAGGTAAAGTCTTGTGAGACTCTGGGTTGGATCCCCAGGAGGATATAGTCTAAGGTAGGCCTGATGGGCCACAAGGTGGGGTCTCCACCTCTCCATTAAAAAAAATTTTCCCGGGGGCCGGGTAGGTGGTGCTGGAGGTAAGGTGTCTGCCTTGCAAGCACTAGCCAAGGAAGGACCGCGGTTCGATCCCCCGGCGTCCCATATGGTCCCCGCAAGCCAGGGGCGATTTCTGAGCACATAGCCAGGAGTAACCCCTGAGCGTCAAACGGGTGTGGCCCAAAAACCAAAAAAAAAAAAAAAAAATTTTCCCCTTAGTACTGAAAGTATGTGTTAAGATGCTTGCCTTACATCTTGCCAACCCAGTCCATCACTTTAAGTTGCCTTTGAACACAGCCCCTGAACACTCTATGTGTGGCCCAAAGTCCCCCTTCCCTCCCAAATAAAAAAAAGTATACATTGACTGAGCATCAAGCTTACAATTAGGACTTGTTCCTTCTGAACAACAGAGAAGAGTTAGTTCCTTGTCCTCAAAGGGTCTCAGCTTATTTATTTATTTTTCCCCTCGCGCCACACCCAGTGGTATTTTACACAGGACTTAGCACTGTTCAGGGACCATTCTGTCCAGTTCTTGGGGTAGAACTGTGAAGTTGCAGACTCCAGCTATATACAAGGCAAGTACTTGAATCTCTACAACTCTCTCTTTCTCTAGGTAATCACCAAGCAAGTTCCAGAAAAGGATTAGGAGACAAGAATGCTGACTATTAGATGGTGCTGGGGAGATAGGGGAGAGAGCCCCTGATGCAGTTTAGGGAAGTCCTAGAGACTTTCCTGGAGGCCACGGACACCAAAGCCCCATCAGAAAGAACTTGGTAGACTGACATGGCTGGAGTGCCTGGGCCCAGACAAGTTTAGAGCAGAGGACAGAGTTTGTGCCGAGAACTCAAAGGAAGAAATGGATTTTGCACAGGCTCTTAGGAGAGGACTTCAGTGCAGCTGGAGCCCAGGGTTCAAATGGTGTAGAGAAAATAAAATAGACCCAGGTGGTTCTTGCACAGGTCCTAGGATTGCTCATGATATGAAAAGGAAGCCCAGAGCAGACAAAACAAAACTGATTGTCATTTCGCAACCATGGTCCAGCTGAGTCAAGGTCAGTGTGGCTTCCCACAGATGCACAGACATGCAGACAGGCCCAGCCCTGAAGGTTTTCCGTTTTGTTTTCTCCATGGTTCTTCCTTTGTTACTGGCTGGAGACAACAAGGCACATGGAAAACAGGTTTCCTGTACCTTTGAGTTCCCTGAATAGACGAGACAATAATCTGAAAAGAAGCTGTGCCCAGGTCAGGTCGCCAATATTCCCAGGGAACGTGGGAGCAGCCTGGAGCCTGGTAAACCGCAGGCAGGTGATGAATTTCTTTTTTTTTTTTTTTTTTTTTTTTTTTTGGTTTTTGGGTCATACCCGGCACCGCTCAGGGGTTACTCCTGGCTCTACACTCAGAAATCGCTCCTGGCAGGCTCAGGGGACCATATGGGATGCCAGGATTTGAACCGATGACCTTCTGCATGAAAGGCAAGCTCCTTATCCTCCATGCTATCTCTCTGGCCCCAGGTGATGAATTTCTATTTCCCTTTCTGGGGCAAGACTGTTCGGAGTCGGACATTGCTTCGCTGCCTAAGCCCAACTATTGCTGGGAAGGGCCTGGCCTCTGATTCTTGCCTTACCTATGACACTGTTTGCTGCTCTGAGCTGCAGGACGGTTGCCAAATGCAGCTGGGAACAGGGCATTCGTGGGTGAATCGGCTCTGCACTCACACATACTCCCCACATCAGAGACACTGAGGCATTATGCCTGAAGCCAGATGGTAACACAGTTCTCTGCACTGGCTCCTCTCGGACAAAGTCTCATTTGTCATCAACTGCCTAGGCCTATAACATAGCCAACATTTTCGGGGATTGCATTGTACCACGGCCCTGCAGGCATAAACAGAGGTCCTGGCTGCCAGACCTGATCTTAGAATCCATCTACTGTATTTTCCGGCGTATAAGAAGACTTTTGAAACAAAAATAAGTCAACCAAAAATCGGGGGTCGTCTTATACGCCGAGTGTATCCCGAAAGATGTTTCCATATGCCGCTAAACGAAAATTGTCTGAATATTGCCACAAAACGAATTTTCCAACTCGATCCTGCACCAATCACTGCCAGGCTGCTCGGACAGCCTCTCTCACTCAGCCAATCCAAGCTGGCTTTTGATGCATGCAAATTAGACAATGTTCTGTACCGAATCTGCACTGTCAAAAGCCTGCTCAGATTGGCCAGAGTCAGAGAGGAAGTCTATGACAGTCTAACCTCTGGACCTTTGCTTGTGATTGGCTCACTGTGGTACAGTTGCAGCACAGGAACGTTCTGTCTGATGCAGTGAATATAGGCCTAAACCTATGTTTTAACTGCAAAGTTGGGTTGTCTTATATGCCAGAAAATACGGTATTTCTCCTAATTCAGAGCTTTCTGAGAGGCACATTGGGGGGAGGCGGTTTCTATTCTCTTATACACTGCTTGCTGTTATGGGAATGGATGGGCTAGATCAGGGGTCTTCAAACTACGGCCCGCGGGCCACATGCGGCCCGCAGAGGAGTCTGATCCGGCCCGCCAGCAGTGAGCGCTGTTTGGTTGCCAAGATACCTGCCAGCATATACACTCAGTGTATATCCAAATATCAGGAACCATGCACTCAAAATGGTCACCATCTTTGGTAGCACTTATGCCTGTGAACAGACTTTTTCAAGAATGAAACATCTGAAATCTCCAACCAGATCAAGATTAACTGATGCCCACTTGCATCACTTGTTACAGCTGGCAGTGACAAATATGGAACCGGACATTGACCATCTCATTAGACAAAAGCAGGCCCACAGTTCCCATTGAAATACTTGTGCGTGATCTGTTTATTTATAAATGGTTTTCATTTTATTTATATAAGATATGTGCAGTGTGAGTAGGAATTAGTAGCTCATATAGTCCGGCCCTCCAGCTCTCTAAGGGACCGTAATCCGGCCTCCACTTTAAAAAGTTTGAAGACCCCTGGGCTAGATAGATGTCTTAGCAGTTAATGCTTTTCACCTACTTTTCAAAAACAACTTCAGTGTTTTTGTATTTCTGAGCCACACCCAAGTGCCCCAGGGATTACTCGTGGTGGTTCTCAAAGTATCATAGGTGGTGACAGGGATCAAAACAGGGGTCTGCTGAGTGCCTTCACCTCTGTCCTGCTTTTAGCCCCCAGCTGCTACAGTTGTGTCTTGCTCCTGATTGGTGGAGAACTTGGTCTCTTTGCTTTTACACTATACCTGGGTAGAGAGAATTTGAAAACTAAAATACCAAGCTGATTAAAATGCAAACACTTTCTCTGAAAAAAGGGGAAAACTTGTGTTTCTTTGTTGTTTCCACTGATGGACAACAGAGAACTGTTAAGCAGGGAGACCCCACTCCCTTCATCCAGCCTGGGGCGCTATTGCTGTGTCTTAGCTGAGTGATGCGTGGATAGGGTCTTGCCCCTGGAAAGGATGCTCACCCCGTTCAAATCTAAGTCTTTCAGAAGTGACATAAGGTTCAGCTTAGGTGGTATCTGAGCCATATTTGGCAGAGCTTAGGGGCTGTTTCTGGCTGTATGCTCGTAGTGCTCGGGAGACCATATGGGGTGCTGGGGTTGAACTGGCGCTTGGCATATCAAGCAAAACCTCTTTCTTTAATCTCTCTGATCTCTGGAGTCCTGGAATCTTTTTTGGGGGGGGATGTTGGGGATTTTGGGTCACACTCGGCAGTACTCAGGGGTTACTCCTGGCTCTATGCTCAGAAATCGCTCCTGGCAAGCTCGAGGGACCATATGGAATGCCGGTTGGAACCACCATCCTTCTGCATGCAAGGCAAACGCCCTACCTTCATGCTATCTTTCTGGCCCCAGCCCTGGAATCTTAAAATCAGCACCACCACCCCAAACTGACAGTGTCCTTTAAATGTTTATATTTAACAGTACAACATTTTTTAAAAATTATGTTACTGTCGGAGAGATAGCATGGAGTTAAGGCGTTTGCCTTTCATACAGAAGGTCATTGGTGGGCCTGGAGAGATAGCACAGCGGCGTTTGCCTTGCAAGCAGCCGATCCAGGACCAAAGGTGGTTGGTTCGAATCCCGGTGTCCCATATGGTCCCCTGTGCCTGCCAGGAGCTATTTCTGAGCAGACAGCCAGGAATAATCCCTGAGCACCGCCGGGTGTGACCCAAAAATCAAAAAAAAAAAAAAAAGGTCATTGGTTCGAATCCCGGCATCCCATAAGGTCCCCTGAGCCTGCCAGGAGTGATTTCTGAGTGTGGAGCCAATAGTAAATCCTGAGCACTGCTGGGTGTGACCCAAAAACCAATAACTAACTAAATAAATAAATAAATTACGTTACTGAGGGAGATAGTTACGAAGATGTTCATGAGTTCCAAAACACCCATCAATTCCTTCACCAGTGCACGTTTCCCACCACCAGTGCCCCCAGTTTCCATCCTGCCAATCTCCTTCCTCCTCAGGCTGTATTTATGGCAGACATCCCCCCTCCCTTTTTTCCTCTTAGACACTGTGGTTTGCAGTATTGTTACTGAAAGGGTATCAAGCATGTCATTTTCTTCCCTTCATTCAGCACCCAGTTCTTGTCCAGAGTGATTACCCCCAACTAGCATTGTCACTGTGAATAGTTACTCCCAACTATTATTATCATTCTCGGCCCTTCTTGCACTCTCTACTATTTGTAGCAAGCTTCTTACCATGGGCTAGTCCTCTCTTTTTGGCTTTGGGGATTATTATCATACCCTCTCTCTATCTTTTATAATAATATCTGTATTTAAAACATGATTGTAATTGGGTTTCAGTGTCATAAATAGAACACATCCCCTTCACCTTCACCAATGCAGCATTCCCATCACCAATACTCCCCATCTCCCTCCCTCACCCCCCCCCCCCCCCCCCCGTATTCGAGACAGGCTTTCTACTTCCCACACTCATTGACATTGTTATGATAGTTCTCAGCGTATCGCCCACTGATGCTCAGGGGGTTCATCCTGGCTCTGTGCTCAGAAATCTCTCCTGGCAGGCACGGGGAACCATATAGGATGCCGGGATTTGAACCACCATCTGTCCTGGATCAGCTGTGTGCAAGGCAAATGCCCTACCGCCGTGCTCTCTCTCTGGCCCCCGCTCTATTTTTTAATCTCATAAATGAGTGTGATCATTCTTTCTATCTCTTCCTTCTGACTCATTTTACACAAGCATAGATACTCTCCATATCTGTCCATCCATGTATAAGTAAACATCCTGCCTTCATTTTTAAGTTGGAAGATGACTATAGTCTGAATCATAAACTGAAGATGGGCAGCTGATCATATCTTTGTGCAGTACGTATTTGGGTAGGCCAACTGGTGCCCTGTGAGATAGTATTTAAAAGCGTGGGAAGAAGTTTTGCTTGTTTGCAGGGCCTAGAATGGGCATCTGTAGCTGTACCAATGATATTGTTTACAATAGAAGAAAGTTTAAATCTGGGGCCCTGGAGAAGTGGAAAGAGCCTACAGGACTTCCCTAGGCCCTGTTTGAAAATGCAGAGCCAGGCTTGGCCAGGAGGTGTGCTGACAGAATTGGGAGCCTTCACAGTGACCAGAGGCTGGGGTTGCTTACTCACTGGCTCCTGTTGGTCTCTGCTCTCTCACCATTGTTCCTCAGCACCAAGGAGTTTTAGAAGTCTAGGGTGCAGACTAATGGGAACTTTCTTGGGCCACCAAAAGTTGAAGGTTGTGCACTCAGTAGTTGACTCTTAATTGAATTGAATTTTATTTTTACTATTTTTGGGGGGAGGGCACACCCATTGACACTTAAGGGTTACTCCTAGCTCTGCACTCAGAAATCGCTCCTGGCAGGCTCGGGGAACCATATGGGATGTCAGGATTTGAACCACTATCCATCCTGGATTGTCTGTTTGCAAGGCAAACACTCTACCACTGTACTATTTCTCTTATTTTTATTTTTACTTTTAAAAGCATAGATCCACGGGCCAGAGAGATAGCACAGCGGTGTTTGCCTTGCAAGCAGCCGATCCAGAACCTAAGGTGGTTGGTTTGAATCCCGGTGTCTCACATGGTCCCCCGTGCCTGCCAGGAGCTATTTCTGAGCAGACAGCCAGGAGTAACTCCTGAGCACCGCCGGGTATGACCCAAAAACCAAAAAAAAAAAAAAAAAAAAAAAAAAAAAAAGCATAGAACAACATCCAGTAATGCTTGATGCTTAGGGTTTGTTCTTGGCTCTATTCCAGTAGCCCCTATGGTGTTTGAAATGGGAAGGGGATTTCAGGGATTCAAACTGGGGACTGTTGCATTCAAGGCAAGTGCCTTATCTCCTGTACTATTACTCTGGCTTCTGCCGTTTTATTTTTTTTTATTTATTTATTTATTTATTTATTTATTTATCTATTTATTTATTTATTGTGGTTTTCGGGTCACACCCGGCAGTGCTCAGGGGATACTCCTGGCTCCATGCTCAGAAATTGCTCCTGGCAGGCACGGGGGACCATTTGGAACGCCGGGATTCAAACCGATGACCTTCTGCATGAAAGGCAAACGCCTTACCTTCATGCTATCTCTCCGGCCCCTGCCTTTTTATTTTTAACAGAGACTTCTCCAGCACTTCTAGGGGTTTGGGGGTCCTAAGCCTGGATCTTAAGTGTTCAGATTCAGTGATCTAGATAGGCATAGGGCTGGTGGTACTTGGGGTACATGCTGTGCTCAGGCTTGAACTAGTAACCTACTCGCTCGTGCATGGCTATTTCACCCTCTTTGAATTCACTCATCTTTTAAAAATTATTTTTTAATAATTTATTTAAGCACTGTAGTTACAGAATTGTTCATGATTGAGTTCCAGTCAGACAGTATACACCAACCACCCTTCACCAGTGCACATTTCCTTCCATCAGTGTTCCCAGTTTCCCTCCTACCTCCACCTCTGCTTGCCTCTAGGGCAGATATTTTACTTTTCTCTGTCTCCCTCCTCCTCTTTTTCATGTTGATACTTGTGGTTTGAACTATTGCTAATGAAGGGGTACCATGCATATCACTTCATATATACCTTTTCAGCATCCAGTTCTTGTCGAGAGTGATCAGTTCCAACTATGTACACCTTTTGATTTGGAGCTGCTTGGACTTTCCATGTATGGCTTATCCATGTATTACCATATATGGGCTTGCAAGTATGAAGACTATTACTGTAGATGGGGAGAGTGAGACGGTCAAATGTTAGGCTTATGTGCTAGATGAAGTTATTTTAGGCACACCTTGCAGTGCTTGGGAGTCCATGCAGTGCTAGGAAATCAAGCCATAGTCTCCAGCATGCAAAGCATGCAGCCCAGCCCTTTGAGCCATCTCTCTGACCCAATTTGGTGGTTGTTTTTTATTCAAGGCTTTCAAGTCCTATTGTCTGCGAAGACACTAAATCATTTGGCAGGTTGAAAAAAATCTCAGTGCTCTAAAGAGCTCGCTCAACTCTTCTTCTTTCCTTTTTCAATGTTTTTTATTTTTGGTTTTTGGGTCACATCCGGTGGTGCTCAGGGGTTACTCCTGGCTATGCACTCAGAAATTACTCCTGGCTTGGGGGACCATATGGGACGCTGGGATTCAAATCATCACCTGTCCTGGATAGGCTGAGTGCAAAGGAATTGCCCTACTGCTGTGTTATCACTCCAGCCTGACCCCCATCCCCTTCAATCTTACTGTGTTCCCCAGAAAGAAAGTTTCATCTTGTATCGCCTCACTTGCAACCTGTCAGAAGTGAAAACATAATTTAACAACTCTGTTGAAGTAGCAAGTTTTGGGGTTTGTGTTCAGAAATAAGCCTCTTTTTTTCTCTCTGACTCCTGTGGCTGGTGCCTAAATCACTTATTGATAAAGGATAGCTTGAGAAAAGTCTGCATATTTGTCAGAGTATGAAGATGTTCTAAGTTAGTGCTTCTGCAGTGCTGTGGTTCTCATGGGCCCCATCAGACTCCGACAGAACTTAATCAAGAGTAAATCAAGGGCAAGTCCAGAACAGATTGAAGACACATCATGAATATTCGTGAACATCTGCATGTGTTTGGGGGGGGGTCCATTATCTTTTTTTTAATGTGTGAAACAACAAAGATGTGGCTTCTTAACAAAGATGCCCAGAGGAAGACAGATCGCCATCTGTGACTTCAAAGGGCATTTTTGGTGTGTTTATGTCTCTCCCGGGCATGATTTATCTCCAAGATATTCCTTTGGTTGCTTGTATCTTTTTTTTATTTGTTTGTTTTGTTTTGTTTTGTTTTTGGATCACACCTGGCAGCGCTCAGGGGTTACCCCTGGCTCTACGCTCAGAAATCGCTCCTGGCAGGCTCAAGGGGCGGACCACATGGGATGTCAGAATTCGTACCACTGTCCTTTTGCATGCAAGGCAAACACCCTACCTCCATGGTATCTCTCTGGCCCCAGTTGCTTGTATCTTTAAAGTCTGTGTTAGTCTTGCATCACCAGAATTCTTCATTGGGCTTACTTGAAGCAATATTAAGATTCACCTGTTTATTTTTTCCCTACAACAGATAATTCAAAGGAAAAAAATGGACTTTGTCAAATAATAGCTTTAACGAATGCTTTCTTTAACGAATGCCCTCTTACCATTGAAATACATCTCCCAACCCCTGACAAATCGCTTACATGCCAGTGATTTTATGATAATTATCAATTAAGCTATTCTGCATCATTGCCCATCGGTATAACTCAACACGTGTAAAACTCCCAGTACTTTATCGGCCTCATCATAATTTCAAAGTAGTGGTTAAGTATAAGGAGGTACTAATAATGATTATGCTGATAATTATCACAATAATGACATTCTTAAAAATACATTGAAGTTTATGAGGCATCTTCATCTACTACCTTATCTAGTTCTTTTAGGGGCTCTGTGACATGGATTGATTATTCATGATATTGTGACTCTGCTTGGGGAGAGGCAAGAGAACTAATGATGCTGAGGGATGTGGCTGCTGGTATATTCCAGGCCAGGGCACTCAGGCCCCATCATCACCCACTTCCACATTCCCTTTCTCCAGACCACATGTGGGCATGGCTGAGGGGTGGGGGCGAGCACGACCCTTCAGTTTACATCAAGCACAGTTGTTGAATTAAGGTGATGGGTGGTGTTCTTTACATGACCGAAATCCAAACACAATCATGTATGTAATAAAGATGAATTAAGGAGATCATGTGTGAGGGCACTCAATCAAGTTTCTGGGATGAACAAGAGACTACTAGAGGTCAATGAATACTTATGATTAACATGTTTTACTTTCAATAGAAATTCTAATGATAGCTGAATGGTTATCATATCTGTTTTTTATGACTGTCATTTTTGTGGTGCTGCAGACTCCATCACAGATTGATAAATAACGATCGCAATGAATGAACGAATGAACATAACAGGTGCGTTAGGTGACTTCTAGATTTCTAGCCTCAAAAACTAAGGCTTTCTTATTATCCTCATGGTTTTTAAAAGAAGCATGAATAATAAGTTCATTTCAAGAAGGAAATTTTGGAAACTATAATTCCAGGGCAAAATGCTTTTATTACAGAACTGCTGGCTAATATCACTGTAAAATATGTTAAGTGGTTCAAACTTCTAATTAGAAGAGAAAATGTTTCTAAGGAAACTGCATTTGATTAAGAAAACTTTTATATTAAAATCTAAGCTCTAGGACTAGGAGAGGGAGAGGGGAGAGAAAGAGGGAAAAAGAAAGAGAGAACAGGAACTAAAGGCTTGCTTTCCATGTGGCCCCACGCTAGTTCAATTCCTGGTATCATTTATGGTCCTTAGAGTACCACCAGGGGTAATTTCCTGAGCACAGAACCAAGAGTAAGCCCTGAGCACTGTTGGGTGCTCATCCCCAAATTAACAAAATAAAATCTATGCTTTATTTTTTGTTGTTGTTATTGTTGTGTATGTGTGTGTGTTTGTGTGTGCATGTGTTTGTGTATGTGTGTGGGTTTTTTTGTTTGTTTGTTTTTGAGCCACACCTGGTAGTTCTTTGGGTTTTCTCCTGGTTCTGTGCTCAGGGATCATTCTTGCTACTCAGGGAAGGCCATGTATGGTGCCAAAATTGAACCTGGGTTACTGCATTTAAGGCAAGCAATTTATCTTCTGTCTTGCCTCATCTTGCATTTCATCTCTCTGGTTCTCAACTCCATGATTTAAAACAGCATTTTTCAGTCCCTCCCTTACTAGTGCAGGACTGGCAGTTAGAACCAAGGCCCAAGGCCAGTGAATGGTTTTCAACTTTCTGCTGGTCCCTGGTCCAGTGGTTCAAGACCATTCTTTTGTTTTGTTTTTGTTTTAATTTGATTTTGATTTTGGGCCACATCCAGTGACGCTCAGGGATTACTCCTGGCTATACGTTCAGAAATCTCTCTTGGATTGTGACCATATGGGACACTGAGGGATCGAACCGTGGTCCATCTTAGGTCATCGCGTGCAAGGCAAATGTCCTACCGCTTGCGCCACTGCTCCAGCCCTATCAAGACCACTCTTTAAAGTGGTCTATATCAGGCTAAAGTGATAGTACAAGCACATGTACTTGCTTGGCTCAGGGTTCACCCAGGTTTAATCTCTGGTAAGCCATATGGTTTCCTGAGCACTTCCAGGAGCAATTTTTGAGTGCAAATAAGCCCTGAACATTGCTGGGTGTGGCCCCAAACAAAGCAAAACAACTAAGTGTATTTGGTGTCCTGTTCCTTTTGCCCCAACTCACACATTCCCCTATCCATCTCCTTGAATATTATTTCCAAGACAGAAAGACTCACTCATCTCTCACTCATTCTCTCTCTCCTCCCTTTCACAGCCCTTTCCTTTTTCTTTTCTTCCCCACAGCCTCTTTCTCATCAGATGGAATTGTGGATAGCTTTGAGGGTCAGAGAGATAGGCATGTGCCTGTTTTGCATGTAGCTGCCCTGGTTGATTTTCTGGCACCACTTAAGGTCCCCTGAATACCACTGGGTCTGGCCTACATTCTCTGTCCATCTCTCTCGCCCCCTTCCAAATAAAATAAAACACAAAAAGAAGAGAGGAAAAAGAATGAATGATAATACAAATATGACAGCTGTGTAAGTCAAGACAAATGCTCAGAGGGAGTCCATCCTTCTGTAAACAAGGCCATGCTCCCAGTACGTCATATCTCACCTCCTGCTCCCTTTTCTCTGTCTACTCTTTACTAGACACTAGTAGGGTTCTGACACCCTTTCAGAGCTTGTTGAGAAGACTTAAGACTCTGGAGACTTAGGTCTAGAGGAGGGGACAAGTGACAAAGAGACGGACCAGAGTGATAGTATAGTGGGGAGAGCACTTACTTTGCAAGTGGCCAACCTGGGTCATCCAATATAGTCCTCTGAACACCCCCAGGAGTGATTCCTTGGTGCAGAGCCAGGAGTAACCCCTGAGCATCATCAGATGTGACCCAATAAAACAAAAACAAGGGGAATAGAGAGGGCATATGAATTGAACTGTGAGAAAGACAGCAGAGTGAGAACTGAGGCCAGAGAAAGCAACTTATGATCCTGCCTCTCTCTCCCCTTCCAACAATCTATATAAAACTGTCTTCAGGGGCCGGAACCATAGCACAGTGTTAGGGCATTTGCCTTGCACGCAGCCAATACAGGACGGACTCCATTTGATTCCCGGCATCCCATGTGGTACCCCGAGCCTGCCAGGAGCAATTTCTGAGTGCAGAGCCAGGAGTAACCCCTGAGAGCCGCCGGTATGACCCAAAAAAACAAAAACAAACAAAAAAATACTATCTTCACGTTTCTCTCCTGACATTCTTCCCTGTGAACACAAGGCAACAGACAGACTTGAAAAACCTGGGTAAGGACAGACATTACTTTCCTGCTCGCTCCACACCTGAGTCTCCACACACAGCTCCTTGAAAACTTTAGGAACAGGGATAGATTCCCACACCTGGTCGAACAAGTGCCACTCAGGTGTGGTTTGAGGACTAGATCACTAGATCAGGGGGCTGGTGAGATGTAAGTTTTGCACTGTGAAGGTGCTCATCACAGTCACTCTTCAATCTGAGACTCCCTAAGCACTTTCCTGGTGACAGAGGTGGGAAGAGAGGGGAGCGAAGATAGCCTTCTCAAAGTCGCTGCTTCTTCTTCCTCCCATTTCACATAAGTCACCTGCAATCCTAGAATGTACTCCAAGACCTATCACCACTTGCTGACTTGTTCTTTGCAAAGGCTCAAAGATTATTAACCGAATATCCAGGTTGCAGAAAAAAAAAGAATTAGCTCTCCTATGAATAACATAAGTGCTCTCATGTTTCAAAGTCTGCATTAAATGACTTCTCCAGTTGTTTTCTTTTGCATCCACAGTGCTCTGAGGAGCTGAGTGATGATGGTTCAGCAAGTAGGGCACTTCCCTTGCACGTAGCCAACCTGAGTTTGGTCCCCAGCATCCCATATGGTTCCCTGAGCATTGCCAGAAGGAAGTCCTGAGTGCAAGACCAGGAATAACCATTGAGTATTGCCAGGTGTAGTGCCACCTGCTCCCCCAATAAAACAACCTGCTTGTGGCACCTTAGGAAGAGTTAGAGGAATGAGAGAAGGGAGGCATTTTAATAGCAGCTTTGGAGTCTCTGAAGACAGTTCATGCCTTCGTTTCCAGGTTCTGTAAAACTGCAATCCCTTGGCCAGAATGATAGCACAGTGGGTACAGCATTTGCCTTGCACACAGTTGACCCAGGTTCAATCCCTGGCATCCCATATGGTCCCCCTAACCCACCATGGGTAATTCCTGAGAGCAGAGCCTGAGCACTGCTGGGTGTGGCTCCCCCCAAAACAAAACAAAACAAAACAAAACAAAAAGCTGCAATCTCCATTAATTATTATAGAATTACTGTTGCTGCTGCCACAACTACTTTTCTTATTTTGAGTTGGCATTGATTGGGGCCATTTCTGGTGCTATATTCAGGAGTTGGTAGTTGGTGTGCTGGGCATCAAACCCAGGTCAATAGTGTACAAGATGAGCCTCTTAATCCTTGAATTATCTCATCTGTACCTGAAATCCCTCTGTATTTAAAGTCAAAGCACAGAAGGAGCAGGTTCCTCTTGTATTGAACAGAGTTGAACTGTTGGAGGCAGTCATGAAGCGTGGGTCCAATAGCCTGGTTGATTACTCTGAGAATAACTCTCACCACAGACCATAACAGCACACAACCAAAGCTTGACCCAGATACTCTCTCCCAGCAAAGAGTTTATGCCTGTGGAAAAAAACAAAGACAGTGGATACTCTTAGTTTGGAGCAATGATGACCAGAAAGCCATCCTGATGAGCTACTCACCAGGTAGAATTGGTCGGTGACTGCTTATTTATTTGTGTGTGTGTGTGATAAGAAAAGATGGTGTTGGGTCAAGCAGGGCTCATGGTTATAGATCGAAGACTGACATATCCACTTCACAGAAGGGGTTGCTTAGAAATGCTTCCTATTTCAGAGAGTTCTCTAAATTCTCGCCACTTGGGCCTCTGAAGACAGGAGACATACTTTCCTGTGAAACCAGTGAATGATATTACCAGCCTTACAGATTCCTAAGACTGTCTTAATGATAATCTGCACATAAAACCACATTGCCTAGCAAATGGAAACCTCATGTGGCCATACACAACCACATTGCTTTAGAGGTAATAAGTGCTCAGAGATGGGTTAGCTAGCTCGGCGACCTCACTGAGACTTGAATAACAGACTGAGGTGCCTCCATCTGCCTGGTGGAGTCATGGAAAGCTTTGTGCACCTATCTGTGACCCAGACAGAGCAATTGCTTCTCAGGTCCAGATTTTCATTTAAACAATTTTGTGCATTCTTCTTAACTATGTAATCATCCAATTAAGTCACTAACTATTGATTGAGCACTTACCTAGTGTCCTGGGAACCAAGAGAATCAGTGTGTGTGTGTGTGTGTGTGTGTGTGTGTGTGTGTGTGTGTGTGTGTGTGTATGTGATTCCTCCTCCACTCTTTGATGTTTTAACTTCTTCGAGCAGGACCTAGACTGAACATTGATGCTATGTGCTGACTCGTAATTGACACATAAGAAACACTTTTTAGGACTGATTTATTTCATTTTGAGTGTTTAGAAAGTTTACAGTTTTTGCATGACATAAGTGATTATTTTGGTTCGATTTTGACTTTAAGATTCAGAAAATCATTTAAGACATGACTGACAGGGCCAGAGCGGTGGCACAGTGGTATGGCATTTGTCTTGGTTCTATCCCTCATGGTCCCCCAAGCCAGGAGTGACTTCTGAGCAAATAGCCAGGAGTAACCCCTGAATCAGGTGTGGCCCAACCCCCCTCCAAAAAAAGACATGACTGACAAACCTCCAATATTTGTATGTTTTATTTGTTTGTTTGTTTGTTTTGTTTTTGCATAATTCTCCATTTGTATTGGACTCTATCCTGGCAGTTATCTGCTTAGATGTTTCAAGTGTGTGATAAAGATTCTTCAGTCCATTTTTTAAAATAGAAAACCTGTACTAAATTTAATTTGCAACAGCTTCCCAAAAGTTCGAATACTGTTATTTGGAGTTTGTAGGAAATGAGCACTGGAAATTTGTCCCTGGTGGGAAAGGGAAGGTATATCTTTTTCTGTTTGTTTTGGTTAGGTTTTTGGACCCCTACTGGTGGTGCTCAGAACTTACTCCTGACTCTGTCCTTAGGGGTCACTCCTGGTGGTACTTGGGGGAACCTTATGTGAATGGGGGATTTAAAAATGGTCAGCATGTGTAAGGCAAGGACCCTATCCATTGTACTATCTCTCAAGCCCCCTTTTTAGTTGTTGTTAATGGTGGAAGTAGGGATACTTACATAGATTCTTATATTTCCCCCTCTCTGCTCGCTCTCTTTCTCAAAATTGGGGAGGCAATTTCTTTTGCCTTATTTTTGGGTTATCCCCAGCAGTGCTCAGGGCTTATCCTGGTTCTTTATTTCGGAAACATTCCTGGCAGAACTGGGGAACTATATGTACTGCTGGCAACTCAATTCAGGTTGGCTGCTTCAAGACAAGGCCTTACCTCACTGTTCTCTCTTCACTGAGTCTACTTTCATATTTTTGTGATGTAAATTTGTGGGTTTTTCTGTTGCAAATGAATTAGACACTAGGTATTGAAATTTTTGTTTGGGGCTGCTCCTTACAAAGTTGGGGGTTTGCCCCCAGGCCGTGTTTGAAGACTTGTATGGTGCTGGGAATTGTACCTGGCACCTGCCTGTTTCCCTTGCCTTGTATTTCATTGGGGAGAGGAAGAAGTGGTTTGTGCTGTTAATAAGTGCATGTACATGGAATAATCTGTGTGTTAATATTAATCAGTGATGATAATATGTATACTTAGAGAATCATGGTTATCTGCAAAGGGCCTCTGTAATTTTCAGATATTATCCTTCTCTTAAAACAGCAAATCCACACAAAGACTATCAGTGACTTGACATTTGGAAAAAAAACTTTTTTTTTTATAGATGTAACAGTTTATTTCTAGAATTTTATTTGCAAGACACTTGCTTCTGTTTGTCTTTTAATTCAAATACCATACTTTGATTACTACAGCTTTTTTAGTAAGTTTTGGAAATTAGGACATTTGAATCCTCTAGGTATGTTTGTTAAAGAAGCATTTTGTCTATTTGAAGTTTCTTGCAGTTCTATGTGACTTTCAGGGTCATTATTTCAATATCTCAAAAAAACTTTATAGGCAGTAAAATTTCATAGCTATATTGAATTTTGCAATATGTTCAAAACAGAACATCTTTTAATTTTGATGATCTTTAATATTTTTCCTGGAATACTTAAGGTTTTTCAATGTATATTACACACTATATATATATTTTGGTTTTTGGGCCACACCCGGTGTTGCTCAGGGGTTACTCGTGGCTGTCTGCTCAGAAATACCTCCTGGCAGGCACGGGGGACCATATGGGACACCGGGATTCGAACCAACCACCTTTGGTCCTGGATTGGCTGCTTGCAAGGCAAATGCCACTGCTGTGCTATCTCTCTGGGCCCTATTACACACTATATTAGATGTAATTGTTGGAATTAATTTCCTTCTGGGATTGTTGAAAAATACTTTCTTTTCAGTAATGATCTTTGCTCTTGCAACTTGGTTGATAATTTAGACATTTGAAATTTTTGACACATCTTTCCCCCGAGGGTCTCAGATCTATATCATGTGTCTTACGGAGGAAACTTGAGGAAAGAGATTCATAGACAACAGAGCAATTTCCTTTAAAAGTTGAGGCTAATGTCCATCAAGAGCTTGTTCAGGTTGTCCTTGTTCACTGGTTGATCATTTGCATCAGCTTCTTGCTTTCTCCGAGCTTGGAGAGAAGATGAAGAAGATCAGACAGCACCAGAAACCAGATCTATAGCTGCCACTGGATACTTAGAGTGCTTTGAAATGCTAAAAGCCATCTTCAAGGGCTGGAGTGATAGCACAGCAGTAGGGCATTTGCCTTGCATCCTGCCAACCTGGGACTGATACGAGGTTCGATCCCCGGCATCCCATATGGTCCCCCAAGCCTGCCAGGAGTGATTTCTGAGCACAGAGTCAGGAGTAACCCCTGAACACCTCTGGGTGCGGTCTCCCCCCACAAAAAAAAAAAAGCCATCTTCAGAGTACCAACTGGGCAGCTCTTACCTTTCAGAATGATGTTATTACTTCTAGCTGAGAAGCCAGGACTGAAAGGAAAATACAATTCAAGGATCCCCCATTAATCCTACGTCTTTGGCTCTTTCATGAAAAGGAAACCTTTTCTTTTCCCCCTGAAGCCAAAAAAGCTTCGTGTAGTTATAGTTTGAAGAGGAAAGGATGATGTTACACTTAAACCTACACTCACCAACTACTAACTCACTGGCTTTAACTGCCAAGTATCTGGTGCCAAGGCTTGAGAGATACTTCCGTTTATTAGAGCATCCCTGAAACTTCTAGTCCTGGCGAGCCTGCCCTTGCCTACCTGGAAAAGACATCCGGATATGGCCAAGATGCAGTATATTCACTTAGTTTTCAAAAGAGGAGAAGAAACAAAGCAAGGTCTTTGCAGCATGGCTAACTACTTGGCATTGATGGTGGTGACTTTTGTGAAGTGTCCTTTGTAGCCGATTCTATAATCCCCACCAGTTGTATGTGCTTTTTCTTTTTTCTTTTCCCCCTGAGGTAATCTCAATGAAAGAATCATGGCCCTACAGCCGCTGAAAATGGAATCCCTCGAGGCTGTAGTCAGCTGGCAGCTCAATATAAATAGCACATGGGTTTTTTCAGTGTGGAATGCCATTGTGTGCGCTACCAGGACCACATGTGTTCGCCCCTGTGTTGCACAAACCCTTCACAAGTGTTACCTCGATATACTGCACAGCGTTGGACAGGTGACTCAGTGCCTCGGCCACATGTGGGAGGAGGGAGTTACCTTGCATGCACCACCAGGATCTATGTCTTGGGGTTGTGCAGCCCCAAGATAGAAGTCCTCACTGGATTACGAGCAGGTTAGGCAATCCGAGATAGATCTCTCCAAGGAAGTGGGTTATTCCTAATTAAGATTCATGAACATCATTAGCCCAGATCTTTTGCCAGACAAAACCAGCCAGGATTCCAGGAGAGACAAGCCCTCGAACTGCGAACACCCACTGGAGTAACACCAAGGCAGGATTTACTGGGAAGACACAGATCTCCTGTGGGAGGTTAAAAATCTTAAAGCAGCAGAAGACTAAGGTCCTCCGGGGCAGGGAGAATCGAGGGCAGGTGGTACATGGATGTCTGCATAGTGTTAAGCCTGAGCAGATGGCAGCATGGCATCTGTCTGTCACCGCTGACTGTGGGTGGGCCGGCAGGCTCTGTCCACAGAGAAGGTCAGGGATCTGCATTGTGTCAGATCAGAGCTTTAGATGAGACATGGAGCTACAAAGAACCACTTTGATGCAGAATGAGCAATAACAGTGGAGTTGAGGGGTTCAGGAGGAGAAAGGGAGCCTTGGACAGGAGTTCCCAGAGAAACTAGCATAGGTGGGAACAGAGAGATAGCACAGGGGTTGAGGCCCTTGCCTTGGTTCAAATCCCTGGCAACAAATATGGCCCTCAGCTTGACTAGGAGCCACTCCTGGACCAGGAGTAAGTCTTGATCACCACTGGTGTGACTCCAAATTAAACTAAACTAGCATAGGAGTTCAGAATCTACCATATGGGCTGGAAAGATACTACAAGAATTGAAGCCCATGCTTGGTGTGTAGGTCATCCTGGTTCTATTTCCAGGACCATCCGGTCCAATGAACATCTGCAGGAGCAGCTCTGGAGGCCCCTGAACATTGCTGGGTGGCCTGGGTAATCCTTGGCTTTGCTGCATTGTACCTTCAGATTCTTGCATTAGACTCTGCCAGCTCAGTGGACCAAGAATCTCTTGAAGGGCCCCAAAACTGTGCACTCCAAAATCAAGTAGACATGGCACTTGTGGCATATGGTCTTAGACAAGGCACTCCATCTGTCAATCATTGTGTGCCCTGGTTGGAAAATGGAGAGTAAAATGTCCTACCTTGGAAATGTTCCGAGAAGACTAAATGAAAGAATTGATATCAAGTGCTTAAATGGGGATGTGGCAGCTAGGGATTGCATGTTGGTGACTACGGGTTGGAGTGGAGATGATGATGATAGTGATGCCCATCAGGTTGTAATAATTTGATGGTAGTGCTGGTGTTGTACAAGAGGAAAGCACTGCCTTTGGGACCTGCCTTTTAAGAGAGATTTCACCAGGGCATGTACTCAGCTCCAGCAAATGGGAGATTGGGGGTGAGAAGGCGTTATAGTATGAGAATAGCCTTGGGGGATATTGAGGTCTTGGGGAGCCACTGAGTAAATGCTTGTGAGGTAAATTAACCAGATATCCTCAAAGAGTTTGCTAAAATTTGCCATAGCTAACCAATCAGTGTGTCAATTCACGTTTTAAAACACACATTCAAATCACATACCCGAAAAGAACAATGCGCGCTGTTTGAAAATAAGTCACTGGGGCAAGGGTGATTTATAAAGGCAGTTGCTTTTCTGTTCCTAAGTGTCTGTGATCATTTTGTCCCCTGCTGCCTATTCAGGATAAACAGGGACAAATGGTAGTGTCTGTGAGTGAGTGAGTGAGTGAGTGAGTGAGTGAGTGTGAGTGTGTGTGTGTGTGTGTGTGTGTGTGTGTGTGTGTGTGTGTGTGTGTGTGTGTGTGTGTGTGTGAGTGAGATCTTTAGCAAAGCCCAGGACACTTGTAGCAGATATATGGAGAGAGAGCTAAGCAGGGTCCTGTCCTTCCTCCAAAACATTGCTGTCGTACTTTGCGCTATCACTCAACAAGCTGCTTATTTTGTGCTCTGGGTCATTCCACTTCAATTTGTGTTTGTTGATGTGTAAGTCTATGGAAAGCTGGAGGCTTCCTCTGGGCTGCTGTGTCCTACCCTCTGGATTACTGAGGTTTTCTGCTACCTTTCATTCATCTAGTGAGGGGCCGGGAAGGTGGCGCTAGAGGTAAGGTGTCTGCCTTGCAAGCGCTAGCGTAGGACGGACCAAGGTTCCATCCCCCGGCGTCCCATATGGTCCCCCCAAGCCAGGAGTGATTTCTGAGCACATAGCCAGGAGTAGCCCCTGAGCGTCAAACAGGTGTGACCCAAAAACCAAAACCAAAAATAAACAAAACAAAAACAAAAACAAACATTCATCTAGTGAGCCAACAAATCTTCCTTTATTAGCATCTTCATCACTCCCAGATGTTTAATTCAGTGTTTTACTTTTTGGGGAGATGGAGGATTTTGACCACATCCAGCAATGCTCAAGCTTACTCCTGGCTCTGTGCTCAGGAAAGACCATATAGGAGAAAATCTTTGCTGTGCTTCTCAGAGGGCTGCCATTCTTCATGGGTCATACACTGTGGGTTTATATATCAGGACCATATTATGTCCCAAATCTTCTGTGATGCGAGCTCTTAGTAGATGTGGCTCATTGTTTAGATGGAAGATCAGAATCAAAGAAATAGACCCCCTTATCTTGCCTGCATTTGGGATAAGGTTAGAAAAAAATACCATATAGGAGAGATCATATAGAGACCTGGAGAGATCATATAGGGTACTTGGAATCAAAGCAGAGTTTGCTGATTGATATGTACTGTAGGCATCTTACCTACTGTATCCTCTCTATCCCTTTATATAATTTTAATTTTTAATTCTTTTGGGGCCACACCTAGTTGTGCTCAGTGCTTTCTCCAGGCATTATTCCTAGCCTTAGTTCAGGAGTCCAGAGATTCCTATGTGGTGCCAGGGATCAAATACAGGTCAAGTGTGTTCAAGTCAAGAACCCTTCCTGCTGTATTATCTTTCAAAACCCTAACCATTGTTTAATCTTTAAATGAATGATTTGTTGTTGTTGTTGTTGTTGTCGTTTTCTCTCTTACTCTCCCTTCCCTTCATTTTGTTGTTGTTGTGGTTGTCTCATGGTTGGTGATACACACACAGACCTGGGTTTGCATGTCAGGCTGCAGTGCTTACTAGGCTTCATACTCTCTTGGATGTGATGTATGTGTTGTGCTCCCGGGATGTCCTTCTCTCATGAGTCTCAAAGCACCACCCACCATGCTCACCTGATCCGCACTTCCGGCCTCATGCACACACATCTTGGTGAGTTGCCATGCTTGGCCCGGGGTCTGCATCAACACTGCATGGGCCAGCAGACAGCAGAATCACCCTTAGCAGTGCATGGGGACCTCTGAGCCTCCACCTCTAGGCCCCTCGTATCATTCCTGTCCATGTTCAAGGTTAGGACCAGATGCCACTTCTTCCAACATGTGGTGCTGTGGGGAAGGTGAAGCTGAGGAACCTTTGATTCTCTATGTTGAATTTATCGAAAGACTGGAAGATCCAAGCATGATGCTTTGACTTGACATAGTGTTTTAGGGCTTGATAGGATAGATGTGGGTGACTTAGAAGTGGTACCCTATCACTACAGGGCTTATCTGTTTAAAGCCAAAAATAGATTTGTTAGTACTTCATGCTTTTGGGTCGTTGTCCTAGCAGTGATCCAATCGCTGAGTTCGGTTCAGCCTTCTTATTCATGGACTAAAGCATCCCTTTTGACCTAGTTCCCAGGTTCATGGATTGTGGACTTTGGATTGTTTGCTTTCATCAGTGCTGCTGCTCAGAACTGGAACCACAGTCCATCTGTTTCTACCCTTGGAGACCAGGCCTAATGGGCTTCCTATTTGGATTCTGTTTGTTTACTTTTCTGAGGGGGGCGGGAAATGCTCTCTATGGGAGGGAAATTGTTTTGCTGTTTGTATAAACGCAGACTTTTTTCTGCACATAATATACATAATCTCACATAAAATACTTTCTAATTGATAGGCTGGTGATATTTAGATAATTGAGACAAGTTACAATGAGAAATAAATAATGCTCCAGCTTTTCATTGTTTTTTCCCAAGTTTTGTTTAAAAAATAACTGACTATGAACACATCTTTATACTTTATGAAACATTCATGCATAATCTATCACATAGTTTAGCAGATTGGAAGTAGCCATTCTTAAGAATGGCTAAGAGTTTCTGGGAAAACTCTTGAATTTCCATCTTGAAATGCTGCATAATTTGTATTTTTACCGACAGCATATTTGTGTTCCGTTTTGGTTGTTTAAAATTGTATTTCCTGGAATTTTTCTTAGAACACACACTTTTGCTTTTATTTCCGTCACAAATCACCAAGGCATTTGCCCATATTTGTTGTTTTGTTTATTTGGGGGGGGCATACCCAGTGATTCTGCAATCAGGAATCACTCCCAGCAGGCTGGGAGGGGGGGCATATGGGTTGCTGGGGATCTAACACAGTCAACCACATGCAAAACAAATGCCCTACTCTTTGTACTATCACTCTGCCTCCTCATTAGTTCTTTTGTAAATAGTGCCCATTTCTTATTTTACTTTTATATTATATTGTATTGACTTGTTTTTACCTAATAACCTTGATAGAATGCAGAACTCAGAGAATCTAGGGGAAAAAAAAGAAGTTTTGTCACTTGCCTCCACCATCAAAAGATGTGCTGAATAAAGTCTTTATTTTATTTTTGGGGAGTTTTTGGGTCACACTCGCTAGTGCTCAGGGGTTATTCCTGGCTTTATGCTCAGAAATCGCCCCTGGCAGGCACTGGGACCATATGGGAAGCTGGGATTCAAACCACCGTCCTTGTGCATGTAAGGCAAACATCTTACTGCTGTGCTATCTCTCCAGCCCAAAGTCTTTATTTTTTTTTATTTTTTATTTTTTTTTGGTTTTTGGGCCACACCCGGTAACGCTCAGGGGTTACTCCTGGCTATGTGCTCAGAAGTTGCTCCTGGTTTGGGGGACCATATGGGACGCCGGGGGATCGAACCGCGGTCCGTCCAAGATTAGCACAGGCAAGGCAGGCACCTTACCTTTAGCGCCACCGCCCGGCCCCAGTCTTTATTTCTTTAATAATTTCTTTCAATTTTTATTACATTATTGGATTAACTGGATTTCATCCAATTCTTAATATGCCTGTTACTCATTGGTTGGGAACATCTTTGGATGGAAACATCCTATGGATTGGTGCCTTAGACCAGCTGTTCCACACCTAGGGTGTGGTTTGGCATTGCTAATAAAGACCCCAGGACTCAGGGAAAAACTGCTTATGGTTTCTGTTTTTCACCTCTAAGATATCCATGTGAAGGGGAGTTCCTGAGCTTGCTTATCCCCTTAACTGTGTGTGGATTATTTCCTACATCATTTGCTTCCAGACCCACATCTTTCCAGTGCCCTGGGATTTGGGACATGAGGCTTGCACTTCAAGACATGATTTACAAAATAGTTTCAGGAATACAGTGTATTCCAACACCACATCTTTCCAGTGCCCTGGGATTTGGGACATGAGGCTTGCACTTCAAGACATGATTTACAAAATAGTTTCAGGAATACAGTGTATTCCAACACCAATCCCAGCATCAGTGGCCCCTTCCCTCCATCTCCTCCATCAGTCTCCCCAGGTTTCCTCCTATCCCCTAGCCTGACACTTGGCAGGCATATGACAAATTACTTTCATATTCTTTGCTTCAACAAAACTTAAAAAAAAATGACAAATAGAATTACCAGAAAATAAATCATTACAAGCTCATTTGTGATGATTGAGTGCTAAGTGATTTTAACCAATATAAGTAAGATATTGAAAAATTATAAAAATCCCCTCACATGCTGGCAGTAATCATGCCTTTCTAAAGCTACTAGAGGATAATCATATGCACCATTAGTGAGGGCCATATTCAGTGCCATGTGTTGGAAAGTTTGTCCTGTTAGTTAGAAAAGTTCTTAGAATGCTTCTTATGAAACCGCTTCAAGGCTATGAATTCCTTAAGCTGTTGCCTGTCCATGAAGCTCTATGTCATTCTTTCAAATTTTAATGATATTTTACCTTTATAAAGTATTCTTGGTAAGGTATTCATGTCATTGAATTTTTGTGCTGTATCTCTCTATTCCCTTCCTGCTTGTAGAGTTTTAGTTGATAAATCTGCTATACATCGTATGGCCTCTCCTTTGTAGCTTCCTTTTTGATCATGCTGCTTTCAGTGTTCTGTCCCTACCTTTGTATTTTTTCCTTTCTTTCTTCCTATCTCTTTCTCTCTTTCTCTCTCTCTCTTTCTTTCTTTTTTAAAAATAATAACTTTATTTAAACACCTTGATTACAAACATGACTGTGATTAGGTTTCAGTCATGTAAAGAACACCCACCCCCCCATTCACCAGTGCGACATTTCTACCACCAATGTCCCAAATCTCCATCCATCCCACCCCACCCCCACTTGAACTCTAGATAGGCTTTCCAGTTCCTCATTCATTCACATGGTTATGGTAGTTCTCTGTGTAGTTATTTCTATAGCTGCACTCACCACTCTTTGTGGTGAGCTTCATGAAGTGAGCTGGAAGTTCCAGCCTTCCTCTCATGGTCTCTGAGGATTGTTGCAAAGATGACTTTTATTTTTCTTAAAACCCATAGATGAGTGAGACTATTCTGTGTCTATCTCTCTCCCTCTGACTTATTTCACTCAGCATGATAGATTCCATGTACATCCCTGTATAGGAAAATTTTCTACCTTTGTATTTTGTCATTTTGAGTACAATATGTCTTGGTGCTTCCTAGTTCAGTCTATTTCGTTGGGACCTTCAGGCCTCGTTGATCTTGGTATTGTGATATTCAACTCTGGGAAATTCTTATTGATGATTTCTTTTGTTTGTTTGTTTGTTTGTTCTGTTTTTGGGTGCTGCCCAGGGGTTACACCTGTCTCTGTGCTCAGGAATTACTACTGGTGGTACTCTGGAGACCATATGGGATGCCAGATTTCAAACCCAGGTAGACTCTGCAAGGCAAATGCCCTATCTGCTGTGCTATCACTTCGGCTCCTTATTGATGAAGTCCTTAACTATTGTTTCTTTATCATATTTGCCTTCCTATTCAGGGACTCTGATTAATCTCTTAAAGTTACTTCATAATTCTCTGATATGCTGTTCATTTCTTTTCAGAACTATTTCTCACCTTCTGCTGTTTCCATTTTTCTCATCATAGAGCTCCTTAGTCTCTTGCTTAGCTTCTGTTATTGGGATAATCACAGCCTCTATTGATATTTTTATAGCAGCTACCATGTTTTTTATTTATGACTTTTTTTTGGGGGGGGTTCGGGCCACACCCGTTTGAAGCTCAGGGGTTACTCCTAGCTAAGAGCTCAGAAATTGCCCCTGGCTTGGGGGGACCATATGGGACACTGGGGGATCAAACAGTGGTCCTTCCTTGGCTAGCGCTTCCAAGGCACACACCTTACCTCTAGCGCCACCTCACTGGCCCCTATTTATGGCATTTCTAATTGTAGTAGTTTTTTATATGTTGACTCAAACTTTTTTGTGCTTTGCTACCTGTATGTTGTTGTTGTTTGCTTGTTTGGTTTTTGGTTTTTGGGTCACATCCGCCAGTGCTCAGAGGTTACTCCTGGCTTTATACTCAGAAATCACTCCTGGTAGGCTCGGAGGACGATATGGGATGCCGGGATTTGAACCACCGTTCTTCTGCATGCAAGGCAAACTCCTTACCTCCATGCTATCTCTTCGGCCCCTGTGTGTGTGTGTGTTGTTTGTTTTTGTTTTCTTTTGTTAGTACTCCTTCAGCAGTGCTTACGTTGGCAGCACATACAAAAATTGAATCATTGAACATCCTCTTCAGAGTGTCACTAAAGACTTTGAGGCTTTATTGGTGATGTTTATATATTCAGTGATATTGTCTTCATTCATTGAACTTTGTGGGTTTTTCCTATGAGTTTTTTGTTTGTTTGTTTGTTTGTTTTGATTTTTGGGCCACATCCGGCGGTACTCAGGGGTTATTCCTGGCTGCCTGCTCAGAAATACCTCCTGGCAGGCACAGGGGACCATATGGGACACCGGGATTTGAACCAATCACCTCAGGTCCTGGATCACCGCTGTGCTATCTCTCCAGGCCCTTTTCCTATGAGTTTTACCCATGAAATTTATAGAGTTCTTGCTGTGCTGGGGGTGAGTGTTTGTAGTTAAGCCCCTGGAAGGTGCTGAAATATTAGGCTGGGACAACTCTCTTTTATCTGTCTGTGTCATCAGATAACAGGAAGAGTAACTGTGGGCAATGTGTACATTGATTTGTTGAATAGAGTTGCCAGCTTGTGCTTCAGGACCTGTGGGGTGAGGTATTCAGATGGCACAGGTCTGATGTGGGAGCTGCAGGGACCCACCCAGTAAAGTGAGGCTCTGCTTCCCAGTCTGGAATGAATCTAGGCAAACCTCATCTAGATGGAAGAGCAGCAGGCAGAAGGTTGGGCTACTATTTTTATTTGGATGGTGAGGTCACACCTAGTACTGCTAAGAGGTGACTGACAGCTCTGTGCTCAGAGGTCAGTCCTGCTTGCTTCTCAGCTCTGTGCTGAGGTGTCAGTCCTTTATGCTACTTATAGCTTTGTGCTCACGGGTCAGCTCTGCAAGGATCAAACCAAGACCTTACATATGTCAAACGCATGCTCGGTTCTTTCTATGACCTTAATTGTGCCCACTTTAAAAGAAATGTCTTTTTGGTTTGGGCCACACCCAATGGTACTCAGAGCTAATCCCTGGCTCTACACTTAGTAATCACACATGGCAGGCATAAGGAACCATATGGGATGCTGGGGATCAAACCTGGGTCAGTCCTTGCAAGGCAAGCAACTTACCCACCATCCTTATCATTTCAACCCAAGTTATGTTTTTCTTACTTATTTTCCAGCACTTTATAAATGGGGACATTCAGTTCTTTGGACTATACATTCCGTAGATGTATTAGAAGGAAAATGAAGACAACCTTTCCTTTTTTCTTCCACCTTTTTTGGCTTTTAGACTACACCTGGCTGTGCTTTTAGTGTTTTAAGTCATAATATTTTAATACAATGTCCATAATGTCCAAGGAATCCATGGAAGATATCATTAGTTCAATAGACCCATCACAACTTTTGACCTCAAATTTGCTGTAACTATGGAGGTGGAGACACAGGTATCTGAACACAGACAATAAACTATGATAGTTAAATGTTGCTTAGCCCCCCATCTACCTGCCCACCATAGTAACTGAATTGAATTTAAATTCATATGAATTTCCAAACCATGAATCTAGCTGTGATGTATCTTAGGGATTCCATTCGGGGCATCTAAAGAAAAAGCTGGGTCTTGTACTTGTGGATAAATGAACAAGATCCTGACAAACAGCTGCTGTTTTGAACAGGGCGGGGTAGATTTATATTTAAACTAGAGTAAACTATGCAGCTAGGTAATAATTTTGAGTAATGATGTACGTTTGCTACAGTAACCGTTAAAGGAACAGATAAATCACAGTAATTCTAACATGGCATTTTAGCCATTCAATAAATGGGTGTTTTAACTTTCATTTGCTTTTGAACTAAGTTCAATAATTTATAGAGTAAGTCATTGAAAGATTAATTCCCAGGAGAGAAGAAAATACTATACAAGAGCAGAAATATATCATTTATGAATATTACATTGGGGCTTGGTTTGCCTGTTTTTCCATTATAAATGCCATATTTTTCAACTATTTACAATACATCAGGAAAGAGCTTGCCTTGGGCTAAAATTTGGCACTTGTCTTAACATTATGAGATTACAACTTTTATTTTATTTTTTTATTTTTCTCAAACTGTGACATCCTGCCATATGTTTCTAAATATTTTACTTCATTGGGTAACACTATTCATTGTTGCTCATTTATTTTAGACATATAAATCTAATGATTTGTATTGATTTTATTTTTTGTTTGTTTTGATTTTTGTTTTAGAGCCACACTTACCTGTGCCTGGGATTTATTCCTGGCTCTTGCTCAAGATTCATTCCTGGTGGGTTCATGTGCCATAGCATGATGCTGGGGACTGAATCAATATTTGGCCATGAGCAAGGCTAACACCCTACCCACTGTACTATTGCTCTGGACCTTCACTGATTTTTTTTTCTTTTAAAGAATGTTTGTTTGTTTTATTTGGGTTTCTTTTTTTTGGGGGGGGGTCACACCAGGCAGTGCTCAAGGGCTACTTCTGACTCTACACTCAGAAATCACCCTTGGCAGGCACAGGGGACCATATGAGATGCTGGGATTTGAACCACTGTCCTTCTGCATGCCAGGCAAATGTCCCACCTCTGTGCTATCTCTTTGGCCCCCTTTTAAAGCATGTTTACAGAACTTTTAGAGATGATTTGATTTAAAGAGTGGGAAAGAATGATGATTAAACGTTATGATGGCATCATCTGATATTATGGCTACAAAGATAACAATAATTAAAAATTGCAGTAAATATTCAGAAAATGTGAGCCAGTCTATTGGAAGACTCATTTAAATTTGGCATCTTAAGTTTCATCAGACCATATAATTTTGTAAAATCCTTATTCAGACACACATTCTGCCTACTGATCAGTTCAGATGTGATTTATATGATAATAAGAAAGCTTTGGGGATTTCAGACTTTGTGATATACATTTCTTTTATTTGATACTGAAGTCTTGGATAGATCAGTGACTAGTCTTTGTTCTCCCAGTCCCCAACTTGTCAAGTAAGAGTAGGGTTGGCTGGGGCTGGAGAGATAGCATGAAGGTAAGGCGTTTGCCTTGCATTTAGAAGGACGGTGGTTTGAATCCCGGCATCCCATATGGTCCCCTGAGCCTGCCAGGAGTGATTTCTGAGCCTAGAGCCAAGAGTAACCCCTGAGCACTGCCAGGTGTGACCCAAAAAACAAAAAAAAAAAAGAGTAGGGTTGGCACTTAGGAAATATGGGTTGAATAAATGGTGAGTGCATGAATGTTTGCTTGAAGACTACCGCAGACTTTTGAAGGTCATCCATTCCAAAACTCTGAGTCACTGGATTATGACTTGTATAGTTCATCTTTCCATAAAAATAAAACATAGAAGGCAAATTATCCCACAAAAGCTTGTTTAATTTCCAGTGATTACATGTCAGCACAAGTTATAGACTCCCTGGAGTCAGACAGGGGTCTGAACTGGTTTCTGGAAGAAAAAAAAAATCCTCATCTCAAGCAGTAGAAAGACTTTAGATTCTGAATCCCAAAGTTTCAGAGATATGGAATCCATATGTTTTCAATAATTCTCATTATCATTATTAATATTGCTTTTTGCACTACACACCTGATGGTGCTTGCTCCTGGATCAATGGTCACTGGTCTATGGCCATATTCAGCAGTGCTCAGGAGATCTTTGTAGTGCCGTGTCAGGGCTGACCTCCAGATGTATTGGGGGTGGTCACTTGTAAAATCATTCCAGGCGCCATCTCTCCAACCCCAGATGAATGAGTTGAGGGGAGGCACAAAATAATGCGTTGAAACACGTGTAGCCTGGCAATCTTCTAGCTTGTCTGGCAAGCCTGTTGCCTGTCAGAACTATGATTTTTTTTTTTTTTTGGTTTTTGGGCCACACCCGTTTGACGCTCAGAGGTTACTCCTGGCTATGAGCTCAGAAATCGCCCCTGGCTTGGGGAGACCATATGGGACGCCGGGGGATCGAACCGCGGTCCGTCCTACGCTAGCGCTTGTAAGGCAGACACCTTACCTCTAGCGCCACCTTCCCAGCCCCAGAACTATGATTTTTATTGAGTACAGATACCACCTCCAGGTGGGGGAGTAAGGACAGATAGCTCAGGCTATCCAGAGTCAGTCCCACTCAGGTTTACATGTAAAACTTCTCTGTTTTGAGGGAGAAACAAATTTTAAACAAATAGATACAAAGGAAAAAGGGATGATCTTTGTTTTGGGTAAAATAAGGTATAAACTAACAGTCACTGCTTTATTGTACCTCAGCTACCTTCAGGTATTAGATGCCCCAGATTGCATTTTCAGTATTTTGTAAGACCCACTGTGGAATTTCAACTGGATATCTGTTATAGTCTCATTAGAGATTTTACTGAGATGGTCATCAAAAGACTATACCATTAGCTTCATGGCATGTAAATTCTCTGTATTCCAGTGGTTGTAAAATGACTAAGGCCATTTTTTTTATCACTTAGTTGTGTGACAACCATTCCTTGTAAAGCATAAACTATTGCCCAAGAAGAACACTAGGAACTCACTATTAAAGATCTTATTCTAGAATGGCATAGGGGTTTTTCAAAAGTTATTTTCAAGTAAGCTTTGGTTTTATATACATATATATATCCTCCAGCTCCAAGTCATTTTCCTAATCTTATTGTTCATGCTAGTCTTTATTTTTTAATAATATTTTTATTTAAAAAATTTGGTTACAAACATGGTTGAGGTTGTGTTTCAGTCATATAAGAGGACACCCCCATCACCAGTGCAACATTCCCACCAGCAATGTCCCAAATCTCCCTCCTCCCCACCCCGCCCCTGCCTCGACTCTAGACAGGATTTCTATTTCCCTCATACATTCTCATTGTTAGGATAGTTCACAATGTAGTTATTTCTCTAACTAAACTCATCACTCTTTGTGGTGAGGTTCATGAAGTGGGCTCTAACTTTCAGCCCTCCTCTCTTTTGTCTCTGAAAATTATTGCAAGAATGTCTTTCATTTTTCTTAAAACCCATAGATGAGTGAGACCATTCTGCCTCTTTCTCTCTCTCTCTCTCTCTCTGACTTATTTCACTCAGCATAATAGATTCCATGTACATCCATGTATAGGAAAGCTAGTCTTTATTTTTATTTAATTAACTGTTTTTATTAATTTTTATTTACTTATTTAAATGTTTTTACTTTTATTTATTTATTTATTTAATTAAAGGTAAAGACTGTCTTCCCACCTGAAATCTACTCCCTCCGATGTCCACAAGAACACTGCCCTTGTGTACCCTGCCCGCCCCGCCCTGAAGCTACATGAGGCAGTTTTGCCCACTGCTACTGGAAGGCCATTCACTTTTTTGGATTTACCTTCTTTTCTCTGAATAAATAGCCCAGTTCCTCCAACTGATCCTGTTTACTTGAGTCCACTGCCAGACACTTTGAGGCTCCTTCTGATTTTCATGAAATGTCACCTTCAGAGCTGAGCCCAGCCCTCTAGATGTCCCCTACAAGCAGCTGGGTGAAGGGACTGGGTGTTAAAGATGCAGATATTAGGTACATGATTCTCACAAAGGTCTCTAAAATTTGTCAAAATGCAAGAGCCCTAAAATCTGCCTTGCATCATTTCATTTGTTTTTCTTTTAATTTTGGAGGGGACCTTGGGGTTACATACAAAGGTGCTGAATATTTTCAATGCATTATGCTTATTTGGGGGGCACATGTTACTGTAACCAGGGTTCAATCTTGGCTCTGTACTGAGGAGCGCATTTATGCTGGTGCCAGGAATTGAACCAGGATCATGCAATACAAGTGTCCTACCTGTTGTGCTCTTGCTCAGACCCATTGATGGATTTTGTGAGTGTCTAGGCACTAAATTCCTATTAAAATAACAGTTCCAGAAGTGCAAACATATAAGAAGGGATGTTAAAAAAAAAGTTCATTGCTTTGAAATAAACCCAAGCATTGCTTTGAAAGCAAGTTCTGGGGGGCAGAGAAGGTTTTGCAGGAGGTCTGGCGTTAAAGCTAAAGGACTGAATAATAGGCATGAATGCTGGAAAGAAAATAGACTGTTCCAGGCTGTTCTAGGCTGTTGTAGGTTCTTTCTAGCTGTTGCAGGTCCCCGAAGTGAAACTTGGGGACAGCTTGTGGCCTGCACACTGGCGGGCAGCACACCCTCCCTGTTCTCCAGAATATATATATGAGAGAGCCAGTTGGTGGAAGGCTTCCTCTCTGGAAATGTGTACTCTTTCATTAACAGCATGTTTCATAATTAATTGGAAGAAGATTCTGGAATAGAGACATGATGAGTTTCACTGCAGTGGATTATGCCTTCCCCTCCTTGTGGGGTTTTAGAGCCCAAAGGAAACTGCTGGTGATGAAATGGTCCATTTCCTTTTTCATCACCACTGGGAAAAAATCAGAACAAACAAAACTGAGGGATAGCATGGTACCTATAGGAAAGCAGAGCTGTATTGTACCTCAGCCCTCCAACCCCTCTCCCCACCACTACCCTGCGGTGGTCCAGGGCCCCAGGAGATAAAGAGCTATGGAGAAACTGGTGTCTAGAGGTGTAGTGGGATGGCTGGATACAAATAACCAGTTTAACAGTGGGTTTGGGGGGAAACTTTCAAAGAAATTCTTTCTGTGTAAATTCTAACTGAATGAATGTGTAGGTACTGATTGGTTGGCTGGAAGAGCAGGGAAACTGCTTAACCAACTGAAAGACACCCCACTTCCTAGGCTAGGCAGAGAAGGGGGCTCAGAGCAGGTATCAGACCTCCAGCTGCAGCTTCTTCCCCCAGCTATGCCAATCACACCCCACAGAGGCATGGAGCTGGGTGCCTTCCTTCTGGATAGATCCTGCCAGTCCCACCCTGAGGCTCTGGCCTTCCCAAAAGGTTGCTGCTAAGCCTGCAAACTGTAGGCTGTTCCACCTCTCCTTCCTGTGCCCAGGGTAGAGGAGGACTAGGTGCCATCTGAGCTGGTGGGTGCTCTCTGTTTCTGCTTTGGGACTAGGAGAGGGGTGGAACTCTCCGGCTCTCCAGCTGCGAAGTTCACTTGGCTTCAGGCACAGGCAACATTAAGGGAGCTAGAGGGGTGAGTGGATTTCCAGAAAAAGCTGGAAAGAGAAGTGGGAGTGAGGATATTGGAAGGTATTTGTTTTCCAGAGCTTTCCTGAACCCTGAGAGAGGGTGATTCGGACGATTTTTATTGACTGTCTTGCATGAGGGTGGAGAGAGAGAGAGACAGACAGACAGACACTTGTGTGTGTGTGTGTGTGTGTGTGTGTGTGTGTGTGTGTGTGTGTGTGTGTGTGTGTGTGTGTGTGTGTACACCTCCACAGGTGGAAGCACATGTGTTCACAAGTTTGGGTTTAGGCAGATGGATTTCATCTGGGAAACATTTGTTGTTTTCTGCTTTTATAGTAGACATTACAAACATTTAGTGAAACATTGCTTCCAGAAATTGTCTCATTTAACAAGATGCGGATTGAGGTTTACCCCCAGGAATTATTTTATCATGTGTTTCCTCCTTAAATAAAACAATACCGTACCATATTTTATCCTTCCGCTTAAAATAGGCTTTGTTTTGGTTTTTGCTTTTTGGGGCCACACCCAGCAGTACTCAGGGCTTACTTCTGGCTCTACACTCTGGTCGGATTTGGGGTATGAGGGATCAAACCTATGTCTATTGAATCCTCTCCTGGATTGAAAAAAAATAAATGTGAGATGATTTCAAAAATTGTTATGAACATCACAAGTTTTATGTTAGTCATAAAACTTCTGCAGGTTTTTTTTTTGGGGGGGGTGCATTAGGCCACACCTGGCAGTGCTCAGGGCTTACACCTGGAGGTGTTTGGAGTATCGTGTGTGGAGCTAGGGATTGAACTATGTTGGCTGATGGCAAGGCAAGTGCTTTAACTCCTTTATTATCTCTCAGCTCTATGCATATTTTTTGAAGGACACTAGTTATATAGTTACTTCTAACCTTTTCTCTCACCCCCATCCCCTCTCTCTCTTCCCCTCTCCTCTCTCTCTTCCCCTCTCCTCTCTTCCTTCCCCTCCCCCTCTCCTCCTTTGGTGCTTGGAAACAAGATGGTTCAATGATCTGGGTTCAACAGTAGGTTCTGGAGATGGAACTCAGGCCTGTTGTGTGTAAAGCAAGCACTCATCCTGTTAGAATTAATTCTGCTAGAAATCCTGCTTGAAATCTCTGGCTGCTCTTTGATTTTTCTTACTCACATACAATCAGATGCTGGGTCAGATTTGTATTTTAAGGTAGTATCATTGTTGTACTTCACTGTTAGGATGGTTTCCTTATTAAGGCTTTGACACATAAATTCACTAAAGTCTTTGAATTATTTTTAATTAAGAGATCCACATGTGGCTCAGCAATGAGGAGTTTAATTCAACAATCAAATTCTCTTCATCCACTTTATTTATTTTTTTCATTTTTGTCTTTATTTAAACACCATGTTTACAGATATGATTATAGTTGTATGATTTTAGTCATGTAAAGAACACCCCCCTTCACCGGTGCCACTTTATTTATTTTTTTTGTGGGGGTCACACCTGGCAGCGCTCAGGGGCTACTCCTGGCTCCACACTCAGAAATCACTCCTGGCAGGCACAGGGGACCATATGGGATGCTGGGATTTGAACCACCGTCCTTCTGCATGAAAGGCAAACGCCTTACCTCCATGCTATCTCTCTGGTCCCTTTCACATTATTTTTAAATATTAAATTAAGTTTTAATACCCTAATTTACAGGTTTTCATTAAATCACCAGTGTTATATGGCTCTCTGTATTGAGCCTAGACCAAATTATGAATTGTAGCTCACCAAAGCACTCAAAATATGCCATCAAGTCCAAATTCAATAAACATGCTATACTTAAAATATTAAAATCATACCTGGAAAATAAAAGTGAGTAATTTTCTAAGTGGTGCTCAATTTTGAATGCATTTTCTCATGGTTTTTTGTTTTTTGCTTTTTGCAATTTTTCGGTGGCATAACTACATTTGTTGAAGTATCTTCCCCCAAGACAAGCAGACAATCTTTCCATGAGAATAATGAGGGTTAAAATCTTGAGAACTGAGCTGGTTGCTTGAGGTTTGAACCCTGAGAGCTAATTTGTAACATGAACATGTTGCACCAATGCTACAATTTATGTTTATTAAACCACATTCAAGTATCAACCACCAATGGTACATGCCAGCACCAGCATGCTAAAGATTATGATCAGTGCTGGTGAGATAGCACAGTGGTTAGAGGACTCCCCTTGTTTGTATTTCATTCGGATTCAATCCCCGGAACCCCACAGGGTTCCTCAATCCCTGCCAGGAGCAATTCCTGAGCACAGATTCAGGATACCACCTGAACACAACCAGGTGAACCTCAAGAGAAGGGAAGGCAAAGATTATGATAAAAGATCATGGCCGTTCATGATATGGTATGTGGAATTTGCCTGCAAGTAAAGGATGGTGAAGCTGAGTTAATGGTGAAGCTGAGTGAAGGAGTAGATACAACACCGTTGACCTTAAAAGATAGTTTTGAAGCCAGATACATGAGATTTGGGGGTTAATTTTTGCTGTTCACACACACACACACACACACACACACACACACACACACACACACACACACACACACACACACACACACACACACTGGTTTTTGGGCCAAACCTAGTGATGCTCAGGGATTACTCCTGGCTATGGGCTCAGCAATCGCTCCTGGCTTGGGGAACCATATGGGATGCCAGGGGATTGAATCGCCATCCATCCCAATGCCATACCACTTGCACCACTGCTCCGGCCCAACATTTTTTTATATTTGAAATCATCTGAAACAATAAATTTGAAACAGAGAGATTAGTTACGGTTAATTATGACATTGACTTTTGAAGGGTACAAGCTTCATCTGGAACCTGTGGTCAAGGTACACAATTTACATAAATGTTGCAAAAATCACAAAAGGCTCTTAATGCACTTTGCTATAAATATAGTCTTTTCAGAATGTCGGTAGGACAGTCTGTAATTCCAGAGCAGGCCCCAACGCTCTCTGCATCCCAGAATTCTCCCCACTTGGCTTTTGGGGGTGGGGATCCTCTTGCACTGGGTAGTAAGAGACTGTCTTAGGCAGAAGTGACGCCATGTAGGGCTGTGATCAAAAGGCAGTCAACTTTTGTCTCTTAGTTACTTGCCTTGGAAACCCACATGTGTGAGGAGGGAGCCAATCTGCTACCTGGATATTCCATGTGGTGGTGTCCAGCTAAATCAGCATTATCCCTTCAGGTAGTGATGGGCAAACTTCATCATGATTAGGACCCCTGCCACCAAGGCACACTAACACTCCAGTCCCCTTCTGCATCATCCCCTCTGCTTTGAGACCCTCCAGACACCTCAGAGCAAAGATAAAACATTTTCTTCTATCCCTACCTCTTTGAATTTTTTTTATCAGAGCATCCGAGCATAACAAATGCTTGCTGGTGTTAGGTGAAGTTGAGGGTGATTTGTTCCACAGCTTTGGGAGATGAACAGTTGGCATGTAGAGCAGAATCTGTCATCTCCCTGATTGTCTCCTTCCTTAACAGGACCCTAGAGACATACTCAGTGACAGTGTTTTTGATGGCATTTACTGTTTTTTTATTATTTCCATCAGTGCAAGGATGTTCAAGTTCCAGGGCTGACCCACAATAATAGTTTTAGAATAAATGATTTTTTTTGTTTTGTTTGCTTGTTTGTTTTCTTTTGGGGCTACATCTGGAGATGCTCAGAGGTTACTTCTGGTTCTGCACTTAGGAATTACTCCTGGCGGTAATAGGGGGACTATATGAGATGCCAGGGATCAAATCTGGGTCAGCCAGGTGTAGTAAGAGCCATGCCCATTGCACTATCTCTCCAACCCCTATGTAACATGTTTTTGTTTGGTTAGCTGATTTGGGCTCAGACCTAGCAAAGCTAGTGACTGTTCTTGGCTTATTATTTGTGGGTGTCTTCTACTTATACTTGGGGGATAGTACCAAGAATCAAATTTAGGCTGTAAAACATTTTCACTTATGGGCATTTTCACTTAGAAAATCCTAAGAAATTCCTCTTTAGTAATGATGATAGTCTTTCCCCGTGAGACAAAATTAACCAGATTGCTCAGAAAAGAATAATTAAAGGCGAAAAAACAACAGAAATATTTGTGTCTGATCTCCTGGTTAACCACCTCTTCTGAGTAAAACAGATTTGTTCCTGACACATTTTAATGCATTACACATCAAATCTCAGCCCCAACCAATTTCCAGAGAAGTCACTTCCACACAGTCAAATGTCTTGTGAGCAGTGAGCTAACATATGAAGGTTAACTGTTAAAAATGTTGCTTACTGAGCCTCAAAAATTTAATATGGCTGTTAGCAGGTGCCTGCTTTTGTATGCAGGAAGAGGTACATTTTACATAAATTACTGTAAACGCCATGTTTATGATATGGAGTAACAGACGATACTCAATAAATAACATTTATTAGACAATGCAAATAAAAGTGTATAATAAAAACAGACTATTCCCTATCATAGACTGTCACCTAGTGAGGTAGAAGCTTAGTGCTAGATGAGGTGAGAATGGAGAAGGAAAAGTTGAAAGGTTGGGGGCTCATTTTTTGCTACTAATTTTGGATAGATGTGGGCGGGAATCATATCTTCAAGGGACAATTTGATGGGGATATTTAGAAAAATTAATAAAGTTAGATTTTTTTCTCTGAGACATCTTTTTTTTGTTTGTTTGGGGGGCACACCCAGCAGTGCTCAGAGATTACTGGCAGGCTCGGGGGTCATATGGGATGCCAGGGATCAAACCAGGTCTGTCCTGTGTCATCTACTTTCAAAGCTGTGCTATTGCTCCTGCCCTCTCTCTGAGACTTCTAAGCTGCTTTCCAAAGAGGAAGGTTCAAGAAGTTAGTAATTGGACACCATGATTCTAACTAGTCTCTAAGTACTGGAAACCTCCAACTAAAATCTTCTTTGTTGATTACACCACAATCATTCCAGTTGTACTTGGATTGTAAGTCAAATATTTGCATATCATTTCATAAAGTTGAAATGATTGAGAGACCTGGAGAAATAGCAGAGTGGGTAAGGCACTAGCTTTGCACGGAGTTGACTTGTTTGATTCCAGGCACTCCATGTGGTCTCCTAAGTCCTGTCCTCAGTGCAGAGCCAGGAATAAACTCTGAGCATTGCCAGGTGTGGCCCCAAAGCAAAACAACCACCACCACCTCATCCACCATAAAGACATTGGATCAATTCAATTCCCAACTCCAGATGGTTTCCTGAACAACTTGGAGTAATTCTGGATAGTCCCTTTCCCAGTGATCAGGCCTCAATGGCATCACATCCTCAAGCTCTCACTTTGATGAGGGAAATATAGTTTTGGAAGTTTGTGTTTGCAATTAAGCAGTTCTGGGGTATAACAGGAGAGAGACAGACTGACTGACAGACAGACAGACAGACAGACAGACAGACAGACAGACAGACAGACAGACAGATTCCAACACAGGGTCTCAAACATGTCAGGCATGTTCTCTACCTCTGACTGTTGAATAGACAAAAAATAAAGCTCTTTCTACATTAAGTTCAGAGACATAGGCAAGGTTTGATGACTATCAAATAATTGCAACAACATGTTTTATTATGGCTTTCCTGGTGTCAAATGCTGTAGTGGACTTTGCATCTTTTTTTTATCCTGCTGACAGCAAAAGTGGAGAGAGAGAGAGAGAGAGAGAGAGAGAGAGAGAGAGATCGATCTCATATCATGATATGAAAGGAAATTCTTAGTTTGTCTTTATGAACAAAGATGTCCATAAAAGCCAGAAGGATGTTATCGAGAGAAATTCTCTGGGTTTCCAGGTTGCTTCCTGTTTACATGCATAAATTTACTGAGTGGGCTGGAGCAATACTCCAGCGGGAAGTTGCTTGCCTTACACATGGCCAACCCAGGTTGGTTGCCTGGCACCTTACATGATCCCCCAAGTCTACAGAAATGATTTCTGAGCACAGAAACAGCCCTGAGCACTGCTGAGTGTGGCCCCAAAAATGAAACCAAAGCAAAAACCCACAAAACCCAAAAATAATTTGCTCTGAATTAGATATACTTTAATAGTCATGGGCTGAGTTTTATAAATATTGTTCCCAGGGGTGGGAGGTGGAGGGGGTCAGTGTGCTGTAGTGCCTGCTTTGTAGGAGTTCCAGTTTTAATCCTTGGCCCTACAGGGTTTCCCCACTTACTCCCCAGAACCATCTCTGAGCACTGAGACAAGAGCAGCCCTCAAGCACAACCAGGCATGAACCAAACCCCTCTGTAATTGCTCTCATGAGGAAAAGGCATACGGCTTTTAATTTATTCAACTAACAATAATTAAATAAAAAATTAAATTAAATAATTAAATGGAATTAAATTAAATTAAACATTTACAATAATTGTTAGTTGATTTGGAGTACAATGGTTAAGGTGCTTTGGTTTTCTTATGATCTAGCCTACCTAGATTGATTCCTGGCACCACACCTGGTCCGCTGAGCACTGTCTTGAGTGATCCCTGAGCACAGAGCCAGGAGTAAACTAAGCATTGCTAGAAGTTGTACAAAATGGGAATTAGCAAACCCTGTTTAGCTGAGAGGAATAATAACCCTCATTATAGGTCATAGGTGTAATGTTGAGGAATAAAGTCATTCTAAGATTTTCAGATTGTTTAAAACTTATGATGAGTCTGTTTAACAGAAATGCCATTACCTCTTTCTCTAAATAAAAATGACTTCTCTTATTAGTAACTTATGACCAGCTGGGGACCACTCTCTACAATGGACCTTCGCTTTTGAGAGCATTTTATATAGAATTATTCTCATATAGGAAGTGTCAAATGTGCCAGTCTTGTTTATGAATTGTAATCTTTATTTTCCCATTGCATCCCTCAAATATATTGTTTTAGAATATTTAGTTTATAGGAAAATAAGCACAGTGCTAATTTTGTTGTGCTGTGTTCCTTTGTCAGTTGCAGTTTCTTCTTTTCTATTTCAAGAAAACTCCTGTAAAATGAGAGTATTACATAGTTTTATTGCCATCATTTGATTCTGCTTCTTTTTGGTTTGTTTTTAAGTTGAGGCAGCACTGATTAGGAGAAAATAATGTTTGCATGCTTTAGGGGGCAAGGCCACCATAACCTACTCACCGCCAAACTACCAGTGTCCCTCCTCCAAGGCCTACAAGCCTTCCTGCCCACTCCTGCCCCCTCTCTCTAGCCACACTGCTGTGCCCAGTCTGAGTTTGTTTGCTTTGGACACTGTGTAGTCCCTTGATTTGTTCTTATCCCACACATGAATGAAGTCATCTGATGTTTATCTGTCTCCTTCTGACTTATTTTGCTTAGTGTGACATTCTAGTTCCATGTTGGAAAAGGAAAGATTTTTATATATATACATATATACATATATATGAATTGTTTGATTCTCTTTTTAAAAGTGAGCAGGACTTTCTGCTGGCTCTTTGCTTAAGGATCACTACTGGCAAGGCTTGGGGACTCTAAGTGGTGCTAAGATTTGAACCCTTAATCACAAAAAATACCTTACTATCTCTCTGGACCCATGTATTTACATATAATTTTAGTGTATATATGTGTGTATACACACAAACACGAATAGTGTTCCTATAATTAGTATGCCTTTCATCTGTTAACTGAATATTGAGTAGTTTCAGTTTTAGAGGGCTTTTTTTTTTTCATGCTTTGTGCACTCCTTGACAGTGCTGAGGGCTGACTTCTTGTGGGGTTCAGAGCACCATATAGTGTGCCATGGATCAAACCCAGATCAACCTTGTGAAAAGCAAGCACCTTACCTGCTGTAGTATCGCTCCAGTCCTTGGGTTTTGGTTTTACTTTTATCTCAAGGTTATTTATGTATTTACGTATATTTATGCTTCCTCAGCGGTATTCAGAAAGCCTTGTGGTCATTCCTGGGCATGTTTATTCAGCCCAGTAGTGGTTTTGTCCTGATGGTTCAGTGTTGGTGCTGGGTGGGGGGCATATGCTACCTAGGATGGACCACTGGATCTACATCCCATACTAGGTCAATGATATTAAAAGAGCAGGGTCATTTTCAGGGCTACAAGATGAGACTAAATTCATGTCCCAATTTTCTAAAATACAGTATGACTACCTCCCCATTGCTCAATATTTTGAATATATGTTGAACTTTAAAATCAGACTCCAACACATCTTTATTGAACATGACCAAAACTCAGATGGCTGGCAGTAGATCCCGTATCTCAGTGATGGCCTAATTATATCCAGGGGCATCTTTTACCATGAAAACTGTCCCTACCCTTTTGTTTTCTGCATAGCTTGTAGTAAAATTGGAAAAACAGTTCAATTCTGAGAGACCTAGTGCTCTCACTTTAAAAATACTTTTCACTTCCTTTTAGCCTTCCCAGAAATCCTGTTTATCTCCACCATGTCCACCCACTGCCCTGGCTTTGCCCAAATCCCCCTCATCTCCGTTTACATTACACATCTATTTAACTTTCTGGTGGTGCCACGTTTGGAAGCCTCGTTAAAACCAGCATCTGTTCTGTTTTAGGAGAAACCCGATGCCAGCCCCACGTCACTTCAGCTGCGGTCCCAGATCGAAGTAAGCACAACGACTTTAATCATCTATTTTTGCTTCTGCCTTTTAAAGTGATAGTTTGTACAAATGAGACAAACCTATTCTGCCTGCACTGACGCTATGAATCTTCTCTCCTAGGAGTCCCTGGGCTTCTGCAGTGCCGTGTCAACCCCAGAAGTGGAAAGGAAGTAAGTTTTGTTCCCTGCCCATGCTCCAGAGGAAGGTGTCTTTGCTTTGGATCCTTCCTGGTTGAAGTCTGTTGGGTGTTGGGTGATTGGGATGTGTGCTGGGGGCGACATGATGTCATTTTCTTCCTGTGGGGTGTGTGTGTGTGTGTGTGTGTGTGTGTGTGTGTGTGTGTGTGTGTGTGTGTGTGTGTGTGTGTATCTGTCTTCAGAGTGGGTAGAGCTTGTTTGGTAGATTCACTTGGCAATACCAAATAGTCATGAGTTACTGTAAATTTCTTTCTCCTGTGAGTGAGATCTCAAACTAACCCTTTGGACCTGAAGGATAAAAAAAGGAGAGTGAAGTCAAAGAAAACAGATTTTTCTCCTTTAATATAGAACACTTTTTAGGGATAATCAGAGTTATAAAGAAGCCAGCTAGGTTGGGGTCAGAGTGATAGATCAGGGGTAGGGCATTTGTTTTGTATATGAAAGACTGGGGCTCAATCCTCAGCATACACTATGGTTCCCCGAACATCTCCAGGAGTAATTTATGAATACAGAACTAGGAATAACCCCTGAGCACTGCTGGGTGTGACCCCAAAAGAACAAAAACATAACAACAAAAAAAAGCAAATGCAAAAAATTTTAAAAATCATCCTAATATAACAATGATTTACAGCATCACATTGATAGGTTATATAGGAAGGCAGGAACCAGGGATGTTGACAGAAAATGACAAATGCAGACTCACCTTTCCTGTGAAAGGTAATATTTGTGCTTTCCTTTTTTGTTGTTTTTGTTTTTGGGCCACACCCGGCGGTGCTCAGGGGTTACTCCTGGCTGTCTGCTCAGAAATAGCTCCTGGCAGGCACGGAGGACCATATGGGACACCGGGATTCAAACCAACCACTTTTGGTTCTGGATTGGCTGCTAGCAAGGCAAATGCTGTTGTGCTATCTCTCCAGGCCCACGTACTTTCCTTTTCTAATGTCAACTCTGTAATATTCATACTCACGGAAGTCAATTCTATAGTGTGTGTTTCCAGCAAGTCTTGGGTGTAATTTCTAAACAAAAATAGATGTGTTTCTGTTTGGATTTCTCTCCCCTCCACCCACCCCCCACCCCCCAAGGCCCCATAACCTTTCCCTTTTGACTTTATTCCATCATAATTATGCTAGGAAGTTCTATTTTCTATCTTCTGAGGTGAAGAAATATAAGAAGCTTTACCACTCCAAACACACACACACTTCCTTTGGCACAGAGCCATTGGCCCTGTGTGGTACTAAGAGCGGCAGAGAAATAGCTGTAGAGAGAGGTATTTGTGGAATGAGATATGCATGTTGGGGGGGGGGTGTTTTTCAGAGCACAGCATGCCTAACCTGGCCATGTGAGTGAGTGTGTGTGTGTGTGTGTGTGTGTGTGTGTGTGTGTGTGTGTGTGTGTGTGTGTGTGTGTGTGTGTGTGTCTCGGGGGCTACAGGGTTGTCTGTTCTTACTAAACTCCAGTGCCCCCATATCAGAGGCTTTAGAGATTTGGGAAGTGATTAGTAAAAAAGCAAAACCAAACCAAACCAAAATCTAAGTGCACTGTTACCCTCAAAGTTAAAGGCTAAAATGTGCCACAAAGCTGGTTTTAGTTGTTTCCAGTTAGGAACCTTATTGTTGGAAGGTTAAATCAAACAAGACATTGAGCTTTAATGGGTTACCTGGTTCTTGATCAGGTGGAACTCAGACTGGGCACAAGCAGTGAGTGAAAGAAGCATGAGGTGCTCTTGGTTGTCTGATCATGTGATGTGACGCAAGTTGAGACCTCAAGTATCCTCCCAGGATTCTCCCAAAATCTTTGAATCCTTAAAGAACAAAAAGTATTTATCTGGTCTCTGGAGACTGAGTACCCAACTTGTACTCATCTTAGTAAGCTGGGTTTTTTTCTTCTTGCCCTCAATTGTGAGGAGTCATTTTTTCTGTATTTATGTCCTTTGCCCAGTAGAATGTGGCCTGGCACTCATGGTTAGAGAAAGACTGACAGCCTCCATTGTGGGTGCCCAGAAATTTTGAGTGTACACAGACCCTGTTAGCAGCTCCCCACCATTTTCCATTGACATGCCACTAGTTTGCTTCTGTTCTCTAAGATCCTTGATGTCCACCTGGTACTATCTAAATAATTAGAAATCTTAATCCATTCCAGTCTTTGGGGCTATTATAACACTATGTTTACTTAAAAAATTGAAAGAAAATTAAACTTACAGATTGCAAGAATTGTGCAAATACCTTTGTTTTAGTCACTCATTGATTTGTATGTTTTTGCTCGGTTCTCCTACATACAAACATACACATACACTCACAAACACACACACACACACTTGTATAATGTCACCAATTGTTTTCACCATTGCTGAACTATTTGACAGAAAATTGTAGATTTTATAACCCTCCTTTCTAAAATATCTTTCAAGGACAAGGGTATTATTCTTACAACCCAATAGTCTAATGAAATTTAATGACCAACCAACGTATGACCTTCAATAGTGATTTTTTTCTAGTATTCAGTTCATATTCAAGTTTCTCTAACTTCAAACAATGTGTCTTAGCCCATTATATTTTTCAAGCTACACTTAAAAATAAGTAAACATTTTCTATTATCCTTCATCATATCCAATCTGAAAAAAAAACACTGACTCTGTGTTCAGGGATTTTTTTCCTGGGGGTGCTTTCTGTTCCATGTGATCCAGCATTGAACTGGGGTAGGGCACATGCAAGGCAAATAAATGTCTTTATCCTCGACACTCTTTCCAAAACAAAACTCTGGATACTCCAGGTCTGATTAGAATCTGGGTAGGTTTGCTGCAGTGTTTGCATTGAATTCTTTGTATTTTTGTACTTGGGGTTGCAAATTGTGCTTGAAAGCAAACAAGCCTGCCATTCTTCAGTTTGGAATGCTTGCTGGTAGCTTTGCAAACTCCAGAGGATGACCTGACAGACTGGCTGGTTATGTCTGGTTGGTGTCTGCAATGTATCTGCCAACCAAAATATCTCTTGGAGTCAGCAGTGTTGTTGTATGGTCAGGAGTTTTCTTTTGCATTTTATTCCAGAGGCAAGAGAATACAGTAAACAAGAAAAAACCCTATATCAGCCTTGTGCTTAGAAGCCAGCAGAACCTTGGCGAGGAAGGTTGCATGGTCTTTGGCAACCTTTGCCTTTGCCTTCCAGATTCATCCTCTGCCTTAGTTTTTGAGGCCTTGGTTCCTCTTCCACTCTCACTTCTCCCCTACAAGGGTTATGATAGCAAGCCTTGATTATTAGGCCTGTGACTGATTTCTAGAGAAACAGGTTACCTCTTCCAGTGTTTTATTTGGGGTCATACCCAGAGATGCTCAGGTGTTACTAAACTCCTAGTTCTGTGTTCATGAATTACTCTTCTTTTTTTTTTTTTTTTTTTTGGTTTTTTGGGTCACACCCGGTGGTGCTCAGGGGTTACTCCTGGCTGTCTGCTCAGAAATGGCTCCTGGCAGGCACGGGGGACCATATGGGACACTGGGATTCGAACCAACCACCTTTGGTCCTGGATCAGCTGCTTGCAAGTCAAACGCCGCTGTGCTATCTCTCCGGGCCCGAATTACTCTTAATGGAACTCAGGAAATCTTATGAGATCCCCAGGATTAAACTTAGGTCAGTCACATGTCAGGTTGTTGCTCTAGTCCATCACCTCTCCCAGTGACATTTAGCATTAAGTGGCTTTACACTTAGCTTACTGGATTCTCACTCTGACTGAAAGAGGTTGAGCTGGCAGGTCTTTTGTCGGGTAGACAAACTGAGAACCCTGGTAATCCTAATACATCCGATATGCCCATCTCTGGATACCATTGCCAGATGGAGCTGGAAAGCCCATGATGAGTGTGACCTGCATAGTAGACAGACAGACAAATAGAGAATGAACTCTCCCCCTGCCTCCCCTACCTCCCCACCTCCACATCCCAAACTGACAAAGTTCCTATTCATCCTTATCTTCTAGGCTGTCTGCTTCCTTCATATGTGTTCACTAAACATACAATGAGGCAGGCCAGGGCCGTTCTTATTTGAGCCTCTTCTGTGTATGTCTGTTTGTGCTGCCCATTGAGAAGACTGTCTACTTGATTACACTGATCTTGGATTAGTGTCAAATGGCTAGAAAGGTGAACACCAGCTGAACTCTATTACTCACCATTTAGTCGTAAGAATATCTAGAGTGGGGGCCTGAGAGATAGTATGGAGGTAGTGTGTTTGCCTTGAATGCAGAAGGATGGTGGTTTGAATTCCCACATCCCATACAGTTCCCTGAGCCTGCCGGGAGCGATTTCTGAGTGTAGAACCAGGAGTAACCCCTGAGCGCTGCCAGTTGTGACCCAACCCCCCCCCCAAAAAAAAAGAGAATATCTAGAGAGCAAGGCTTTTTTTGTTTGTTTGTTTTGTTTTAGGGTCACACCTGGCAGCTTAGTGGTTACTCCTGGCTCTGTGTTCAGAAATTACTCCTGTGGGCTCAGGGGACCATATAGTGACTATATATCTGTTAGGAACAAGGTTAGCTATGTGTTCCAGAAATTGTCATCAATAATGGCCTCTATGAATAAAGAGTTCCATAGGGTTCCTAAGGTCCAAAGATATCTTTGGCATGATTGTTTTCCATAATAAGATTTCATTCACTTTTATTTATTAATTTTTTTTTTTTTAGGGAATGTGGTGGGCAGGAGTTATTCTTTGTGTTTAAGGGCTATTCTCAACCCTGTTCTTGAGGAATGTTCCTGGTGGGACTCAGGGGACCCTGTGGGACTCAGGGGACCCTGTGGTACCTGGCATTGAACTTTAACCATGCAAAGTGACTGCTCATCCTATTGAACTGGCTGAGTACATCTCTCAGGCCCCATGAGTTTGCCTTTCACTTGTGTGTGCTTATGTCTAAAACTATGTTTTCTAATAATTAACTAAGCAGCTAACATAGGAGATATGTGAGAATTTTTTTATATTTATTTTTTTCTAGGAAGTCATGTGTAAGGAAAGCTTCTGGTTAATTCTGGATATTTATGAGAATATTCAGCACAAGCATATTCTCATTAAAATAGGAATTAAAAAAATTATAAGTTAAAATTTTTAAATCTACTAATTTCTATTAAGAAGCAGCAGAAGCTCAGATCAGTGTAAAACCACGTTCCTAAACACTAAGGGACAATTCTGAGGTATTTATAATTGTGTTGCTTATGCAAACAGTTTAGAGGCAAATTGTACTCATTAGCATTACATAAATAGCAGCAGTCTACTCTCAGCTCTATTCTGGGACTCAGTTATTCAGATATAGTGGCAGGAAGGTCCAAAATAAATTTCACAACTTCACCTTAGCCAATATTTATAAGCTCTGTTTCAGTAAGTCTTTCAAACCCACCAATTTAGTTTTGCTGCTTTTCATTACCTGTAACTACCTTTCAATTATTTTATGGTGAAAAAAAATTCCCCAAAACTGAGCATGATGGAAGGGAAAGATTAAAAAAGGGAGGAAAAATAATAGGCTAAATAAAATGAATAGAGTTGATGAATGTGCTTTATAAGCTTTTATTTTTCTTCACTTGCATGTTATTTCATGCTCAATTTTTTTTAGCTTCTCCTTTTTTTTCAAGCCAAATTACCTAGCTTTATTAAAGCTACTTTTCATAAGCAATCATGGTATTGCCCATGGCAAGATGGGCAGACAATCATTAGCAGTAGAAAATAAAAACTTTTAAACTTCCTGCAAGGGACTATCTAAATCAGAAAAGCTCCTTAAAGTCCACTGATGCTCGGAACAAGAAAAGTTTAGAGTGATGGTTGACATTTTGCAATTATTGGTCTTTTGTTTTGGTTTTGGACTTTGTGTTTTTGTTTGGTTTTGGGGACACAGCCAGCTGTGCTCAGAGTTTACTTGTGGCTCTGCTCTCAGGGGTCACAGTTGGTGGAGACCCAGTATGGTGCCAGGGATTGAATTTGGTAGCAGGTAAACACAATTACCTTTACCTGTTCTCCTCTCACTCTGGCGCAACCTTTCCTGGGTATATTGTTTATTAAAGAGCTTCTTCCCAGTTGACCCTGACATCCAAGAAAGGAGAGGAAAAGGCAGAATGGCGCACCTAAAGATCCACAGTCTAAAAAAATGAGTTGTTGCTCTTCTGAGAAGCCACTGTCTTGGTGGAATTGCCACAGAGTTCAGGTTGCCTGATCCTGTCAGACATTTTGGGAAGTCCAAGCACAAGAAGCTTCTCCATCTTTTCTATTTTTTTTTTTTTTTTGGGCCACACCCAGTAACGCTCAGGGGTTACTCCTGGCTATGTGCTCAGAAGTTGCTCCTGGCTTGGGGGACCATATGGGACACCGGGGGATCGAACCGCGGTCCGTCCAAGGCTAGCGCAGGCAAGGCAGGCACCTTACCTTTAGCGCCACCGCCCGGCCCTCTTTTCTATTTTTTTTTTAAATTTTATTTAAACACCATGGTTAATAAAATTGTTCATAGTACAGTTGTTTCTGGTGCTCAGTGTTCCAATCCCTGTCCTACCATCAGTGGAACATTCCCCCCATCAATGTCCCAGTCTCTCTCACCCTCCCCAACCCACACCCATCCCCAAACTTACACCCATCCCCGAACCTGTCTCCTTGATAGGCACAAAATAATTTATATTGCTAATGTAATTCTTTTTATTAATTTGTTTTTGTTTGTTTGTTTTAATTTTGGTCCACACACAGTGACACTCACTCAGGGGTTACTTCTGGCTATGCACTCAGAAATTGCTCCTGGCTCGGGAGACCGTATGGGATCCCAGGGATGGAACCCAGGTCTTTCCCGGGTCAGCAGTGTGTAAGGCAAATGTCGTACTGCTGTGCTATCGCTCCAGTCCCCCCACCCCCAATTAATGGAATTCTTGAAAAATACTGCAGTAGAAGAAAATTTGTGAAGACTGTTACATAATAGATTGTTGTTGTTGTTGTTGTTGTTGTTGTTGTTGTTTGGTTTTTGGGTCACACCCTGCTGCACTCAAGGGTTACTCCTGGCTCTATGCTCAGATGTCATACCAGGCAGGGGACCATATGGGATGCTGGGATTCAAACCAGGGTCCATCCTGTGTTGGCCGCATGCAAGGCAAATGCCTTACCACTGTGCAATCACTCTGGCCCCATAATTTAATGGATTATTAAATCATAATCTGAGGGTTTACAAATAGGCTTATCTGTTTCTGGTTGAACCTTCTGTGTTGTATTTGTTGAGCTTAGCTGGCTTGTTGCTACTTTCCCATCTACTTTGGGGTGTTCCTACTAGGGTGTCAGGATTGAGAAATTTGGAGGTGTGGAGTTGCATTTGCAGCCACAGGCTCCGGGAACCACAGCATCTGTAGAAATGGACCCATGAGCTGACATGACAGTGGCTGCGGGACTTGGCTATTGCTCTCAGAGCTTCCAGAAATAGGGGGTGAGGTGGAGGAAGGCTGCTGTCCCTACTCTGAGAAAATCTCAGAAATTTCAGCCCGAAACGCAGTGTACCTGGAGTTTTCATCAGTTTGGTGTCTCGGCAGAGATTAGTCAGAAGTTGGGCCTCTGGCATAGCAGTGGGCTGTAGATCTGGCTGCTGGCACTTTGGTAAGGTGGGGACTCGGGTTACTTCCCTCTCTAGAGACCTCTCTACCTTGTGTTGTTGTTTGGGGGTGGGGCACACCCTGCCACCCTGCGGTGCTCAGTGGTTACTTCTTGCTCTTCACTTAGAAATTACTCCTGGAAGTATTTGGCATGTCAACCTTGCATTGGTTGCATGCAAGGCAAGTGCCCTTCCTGCTGAACTATTGCTTTGGTACTTTCCTCTGCATTTTTTAAGGGAGTCATATCTGCGTGCTGAAGGGGAGGGGAGACAGGGTATAGAAATGAATTTTACTTTTTCCACACAGTAAGGCACTACTACCAAGGTGGTTGACTTGCGTCAGTATCAAGGTACCCCACTCTCTTGAGAACCTTGAGAAAGAGCTTCAAAATCTTGGGGAAAAGAGTTTCTCTCCCCAGGTCAATCCTGGATGGGAGGCATTCTGGTAGACACATTCTTTCCCCACAAAATAACATGTGTGCTAGCAATGGGGTTTTGAAGAAAAGGTTAAACAGGGGCCAGAGCAATAGCAGAGCAGATAGGGTGTTTGCCTTGCATGAGGCCAACCTGGGTTTGAGCCCCAAAGCCACATGTTTCCCCAGAGCCTTGCCAGAAACGATCCCTGAGCGTAGAGCTGGAGTAAGCCCTCAGAAGCTCTGAGGAAGGCCCCCAAACAAAACAAAAGTAAAACAAAATTCTACATTTTGATAGAACTTGATGAAAGCTGGTATTTCCAACTGTACAGGGACACTAAAAGCACAGTTAGCAGAAATCCAGTCTTCCCTTGGCATCTCCCAAACACTCAATGTTTTAGTGCCAGCTCTGTTTGGCATCTCCATTTTCTGCAGATTCTTACTGACAACCGCTTTCCTCCTTTTCTCTTGGGAAACCTTCTCTCCTTTCTTTTGCTTTAGGCTTAAGCTCAGGCTTGGAGGAGCAAGGTTACCTCAGTTCTCTGCATCCCTGCTTCAGCTTGGCTTCAATTTCTTTGTCCCCTGCCTTTTTTCCTGGAGTTGGCTGCCACAGCAGCTTCGGATCAAGACACTAACAGGCATAGTGGCACATTTATGGCCTTGGGGTAGTCCATGCATCATTCTTCCACTTAGTATCTGGATTATTTGGAGAGGGAGTTGTTGCCATATGTGATAATGCTCAGGAATCACTCCTCGAAAGGCATAAAGGTCTCTGTTGAATTGGGATTAAACTGGGATCAGCAACTTGTGACTCAAATGCCTTACTTCCTCTCCTGTCTCTAAGATGTGAACCCTGCTTCTCCCCTACTCCCAGCAAAGACTTTCAGTAGTTGGCCAAATGATAAACACTTCATTCTAACACACTTCGTTCTTCTCTGTCCTATCAAGATCCTTTTGCTATCTATTTCTTAATTTCAGTTTCTTCCTTCTCTCTATTGCTGAACATAGTTTCCCCTTCAGAGAAAGCTGACCCCTCTCTTCATTCTCCCTCAAAATTCTCTTCTCAAGGTCAGTGATGTCGCAGCTAACCGTGAGATGGGACCCACGTATGGCTCTGACTGTCTTTACTTGACCACTTCTGACCTGCCCTACTTCTTGCCTGTTTAGCACTTGCTTTCCACTTTCTCCTTCTCTTATGCCCCTCTCTACATCTGCCCTTTCCCTCCCTACCTCTGTCAGTTCCCGGCTCCCCCTTTCCCAGGCTTATGGTTGGTTTGCACAATCTCTTGGTCTCAATGTCCCCCTGTTTCTATCTTAGGGACCATTTTGCACATCACGGGCTCTTGATCTTTGTCCCCATGTCCCTCTGCTTCCCAGACCTCACTGTCCCACCCATGCTGGTGCTTTTACTTCTACAACTTTTCCTGGTTTCCCCCACCCCCTTTATCCTCTTTCCTCCTTCTAATTGATATCTAGTGCTCTCTTTAAAAATTCAAGAAGAGTATTTGGAAACATTCTCCCAGATTTGTCTCCCTAAAATTCAATTAGACCACACTATGCCAAATTGGGCCTCATAATGCATCTTCCAAGTGTGCCACCATCTCTCTCCCTGAGGTCATTTAGATCCTCATTATAGCTGCTTCTTCTATTGCTGTGATCCAACTTCAGTTCAGCTTTTGTGCCTTGTTTCCCAAGTGGTGCCAGCCCCCACCCTTCCCAGCTGTGCCTTGGAAGCAGTTCCTTCCTTCACGATGCCCAAAATGCTCACTCAGCCCCTCTTCTAGCCATAGGCTCTCCCCCTTTCAGGATGCAGACACACTTCACACACACTTAGCACAGCTCTCATTAGTGCTGCCACAGGTTTTATCATCATCTGCATTATCAGAATGTGACTTTATGGGATTCTTTGGATGGACTGCACCCTCCTCATCTCTGATTGTGTTTTGCCATTTAGTTTCTTAGGACCATAGTAAGGTGTTTGTTAGAATCATTAGCTTACCTAATGGTCCCAGGCTAAAGACCAAAAATGCTACTCCAAAAATGCTTCCTTTCTGAGAGAGTTCAGAGGGGAAGACACCCTGAATATACCTGACTCGGGTTTGACCACATCTGGGTTCCCAAGCATTACTAGGAGTGACCTCCTGAGTACAGCTGTGAATCTAGCACACAATTTTTTAAGTGAATTCAATCTATCTTATAGCTTGGAGTTAGGGTATCCTGCCCAATGCCAGACTGTCTGGGTTCAAATCCTGACTCTCTTGCCAGTTCTGGAATTCGTGACTAGTGGCTTAGTTGTTGGGCCTGCAGTTTCCACATCTATAAAATGAGGGAATAATTAGAGTTAGTGAGGATACTTGTGTAGGAAGTTCTAGAGTGTCTACTCCTACTCACTAATCTTACTTGTTCTCATTGTCCATTCTGTCCGGCCAAAATTCACTTTCTCCTTTGTTCCTGGCTTCAGTCATAGTGTTTTCTCTAACTTTGCTTGCCCAGTTTAGTCTGGAGTTCCTGGAGACTTGGAACTTGAGTGTTTTCTCCCTCTGCATTTTCTTCAGAACTCAGCGCTGTGGCTTACATAGAGTAAATGCTTATTAAGGTCTTGAGTCAGATTCTCCTAACAGCTCCAGTTTTGTGCCAGAAGATTAAAACCAGAGTGGGATAGTAGAAGAAGACCTCCTTTCGTCTCCCTTGGTCCTCAACAATGTGACCCTAACTCTGTAGCAGTGAAATGTGAAGTCATTGTATTCTGCTTGTGGGGTACTCACATGAAAAAGACCTGTGTTCAGAACATGAAGGACAATGTGTGGTAAAAAGAAGAGTAGTTGTTTACTCCACCTTTAAATCATTCTTTCGGTTGCCATACTCCAATCTGGTTTCATCTCTCTGCAGTCTAGATTAAGTGTCCCAGGTTTTTCCTCCTCTGTTTAATAGAAACAAGAGACCACCAACTTATTTCCCAATAAAGCACACATTAAGACATGGTCAAAATGTTTTGGTTGGTTGTTTATTTGTGTGTTTGAGACTACATCTGGTGATGTTCTAGGTTTACTCCTGACTCCACTCAGAAATTACTCTGGTGGTGAATTGGGATCATATGGGATGCTGGAAATTGAGCAGGGGCCAGCCACATGCAAGGCAAGTGCCCTATTCACTGTACTAGCTCTCCAGCACTGAGACATGGTTGGCTTGCTTTCAGTCTTCTATAACTTACAAGTCTTGGGAAAATGCATTTCTTAGATTTTTGGTAGTAGTCTAAAATACCATACCACAGTCACCTACCTCACCTCATAACTCACCTATTAAGTCACTGGTTCTCAGTTTGCTTTGTGGCCTTTATGACAGCTTTTTTTTTTTTTTTTTTTTTTTTGGTTTTTGGGTCACACCTGGCAGCCTTCAGGGGTTCCTCCTAGCTCTACGCTCAGAAATTGCTCCTGGCAGGCTCAGGGGACCATATGGGATGCCAGGATTCGAACCACCGTCCTTCTGCATGCAAGAAAAATCATCTTACCTCCATGCTATCTCTCTGGTCCTGACAATTTTTAAATTAGTATCTTTTTAGTATTTTAGTTTTTAGTTCGTTCAAAAAGAACCCTCACAACATGTAACTATCATTCCCATGTTCCCTCATCTCTCTACTGCTGAATTACCCCTACTCAACTTTTTTTTGTCTTAAGATAGAAATGGACTTGCTCTGGACATTTCTTGAATTGGAGTCTTTTGTATTTAAAAGCTGTCTCCTTCCTTTAGCCTAATATTTAAAAAATATATTTCTTTGATCATTATTTAGGGAAACTATGGGCCATCTCCAGTAGTGCTCAGAGCTTACTCCTGGCTCTGTGCTCAGGGGACCTTATGTGGTGCTAGGGATCGAGCCAGTGCCAACTATGCGGAAGACAAGTGCCCTACCCCCTTTCTGACCACTACAGCCCATCCAAACATTCCCAAGGGCCATCCAGGCAGCAGTGTGCACCAGGCTCAGTTCCTTTTTGTTGTGTTCTTGCCACGTCTTGCTTTATATGTTTGTTGGCTGATGGCCAGTTGGGTGGTTTAGACTTTATCACTCTTAGAATAATGCTACTGTGATAATTTAGTGGCATAATTCTGTAGAAGTTGGCTATTGCTTATCACCTCTTTTGGGTTATAGTATATGATGTACAAGTCACCCATTTCCAGGATGTTCCCTGATGCTGTCTCCACAGTCAGATGCAGTCTTCGCAGCAGTCTTCAGGTGTTTTTAGGAGCATCTCACTCTTCACTCAAAGGATGACTATATTGGCCTTGAGCACCAGTCCTCATTACTCATTCATCTGTTTGCAGAGATGAATAACTGTTCTGGACTTGCCTGTGGTGGGAAGGGTGTGCTTGTTTTTGTGGCAGTTCTATTAAGAAGAACAGAGCTCCTTGGGCACCAGAGATAGTACAAGGGATAAGGCACTTTCCATGCATACTTTTGTTTTGTTTTGTTTGTTTAATTTTAAATATCTGTATTTAAGCACCATGATTACAAACATGATTTTGGTTGGGTTTTAGTTACCAAAAAAACATCCCCCTTCACAACTGCAACCTTCCCACCACCAATGCTTTCCCTATGCAGACTTAATCCCAGATGATCATTGACACCATGTGGTCCCTGAGCACAGAATCCCCTGAACTCTGAGTAGAAAAAGAAAATGAGAAAGCAGGGGAGGGAAGGAGAGAAAGAGGGAAAGGAAAAGGAAAGAAATTATTCAGTTCTTGGTATCTAGCATCCCATATCCTTCATGTGAGATATTCTCTTTTCCTTCATAAGGACACTTTTGGGTTTAGTGTCTACTCTCTGGGCCACCCCCCTAGAGATTCCCTCTACCACACACTCCCCCCCCCCCCCAATACACACACAGGATTCCATGGACTTCTGTGGCGTGACAAGGCTATTCCCTGAAGAAATGCAATATAGAAACTCACTTGTTGGGTGCTCCCTAACACACCTGGAACAGACCAGTTTGGGGGAGCTTTGCTACAGGCCTGAGAGTTTTTTTGGAAATCCAGGTCAGCCCCAGTGCTGAGACAGATGCATCCAGTTTCCACATCCTGTTTACAGCAGGTCTACAGGGTATGGAGACAACACCAGGTTCTTTCTGAAGGGCCATGTGTATGTGTGTATATGCATATGTATGCCAGGAGGCAAGGAAACCATAAGGGGCACTGTCTTCAGGAATAGCAGCTGCACTGCCCCTCTTGGTAGACATGCCCTTACAGGGCACCCCATCTTCCCAGAGGAGGCAGGTGAGTGTTTAGGGCCCTGTAGATTCACTGAGTAAGCAGAAGGAAACACCACCCGAGCATTGCCACCTGACCTTGAACTTACCAGGCTGCGAGTGCAGAAGGGCTCTAGATGCACCACATTGGTCTGTTCCCTTGTCCCTTGTCCCTTGTCCCTGTTCCGGAATACGTTTCTTGCTTGTTGTCCCCAAGGTTATAAGTTTGGGGGCCATGTCAGGAGCTGGCATTTAGTGTCTGCACCCCTAACCCTGGAGATGCTATTCCCCATTGTCTAACAGCACATCACAGTGGAGACACAGTGAAGACATTGTGTTTTCTGACCCAGGTCTGGACATGCCCTGCATGGACAGCCCACTCTGACCCATGTGTTCTAATTGCCATTGAACTTGATGTGAAATAGAACCTTAAATCATTGTTCAGGTATGATGCTATGTTGGAGCCAAAATGTAAGGTGTTTTTGTTGTTGTTGTTGTTGTTGTTTGTTTTTTTGGTTTTGGGGGCGGGTTGAGACCACACCCGGTGATGCTCAGGAGATACTTCTGGCTCCATGCTCAGAAATCGCTTCTGGCTTGGGGGGACCATATGAGATGCCTGGAGATTGAACCACTATCGGTCCTAGGCTAGCGTGGGCAAGGCAGACGCCTTACCTTACCACTTGCTACACTGTTCTGGCCCCCGAAAATATGAGTTTTAAATAGACTTTCTTGGATTGGGAAAAACAAAACAAAACAAAGCAAAACCGGACTATGATAATAATGTGGGCACTGCTGAAAGTGGGCTTGAGTTTCTCTAAGCCTCTCACTTCTAGGGATCAGGTGTCCAGTGGAGGTTTCTGATGGTGGCCCTGGGGAGCCCTTGGCAGTGCCAAACCCCTAGTTAATCTTGTCAGTTTTTCTCCTACCCGCTCTCAAATGCTGCTTAAGACACTGCCTATGCGCATATCTGGTCCATGGTCGCATGACCTGGTCTGTTAGCAGCGAGCCTGTCCTTTCCACATCTCCCAACACCCATGTGCTAACACTTGCATGTGCCACCGCACACGTGTGCGCTCCCTCGATCTGCATAGCTGAGGGGCTCTGCATTCCAGCAGGCTGTGGCTCAGGGGACGCAGCTGTGCCAGGACTGCAGAGAGCAGCTGTTTCCTCACACGCACGCTGCTGCCCTGCACTCTGCCCGCGGACACAACCTCCAGCTGACCAGCACAGCTTGTGTCCACGTGCCCTGGTCTCATCCTCTCTGCAATCCGGTGGGCAGCCTATGAGATGCCAGGCGGGCTCTAGTATGCCTAGGTTGCTGTTACCTCTTCCTCTTGCAGAAGAAAGGGGCCTGGGAGCAGGTTGAGGTATTTATAAAGAGCCTTTCCTTCTCTGCTCAAAATCAGGCCTTTTATTTTGTCTCTGTCTCTGTCTCTGTCTGTCTGTCTGTCTGTCTGTCTGTCTGTCTGTCTCTCTCTCTCTCTCTCTCTGGTTTTGGGTCACACTAGGCAGCACTCAAGAGTTACTCCTGGCTCTGTGCTCAGAAGTCACTCTCTGGGGACCATATGGGATGCCAGGATTCGAACCACCCTCTGTCCTGTATTGGCTGTATGCAAGGCCTTACTGCTGTGCTATCGCTTCGGCCTTCTGTCTCTGTTGTTTTATTTGTGGGTAGGGGGTTTGGATCATACTTGAAAGTGCTCAGGGCTGTTTTCTGGCTCTGTGCTCAGGAATCAATCCTGGCAGTTCTTAGGGTCCCTTTTGTGATGCCAGGGATTGAACCTAAAGAGCCACATATAAGGCAACTCTTTGTTTTTGGGCCACAGACAGTGGCGCTCAGGGGTTTCTTCCAGCTCTATGCCCAGAAGTCGCTCCTTACAGGTTCAGGGACCATATGGGATGCTGGGAATCGAACCGAAGTCCTTCTGGGGTTGGCCGCATGCAAGGCATTTGCCCTGCCAATGTGCTATGGCTCAGGCCCGTAAGGCAAACACTTTATATCTTGTGTTATCTCCCCAGCTCCTATAGCTTCTATCTCAGGTATTTGGTGGTAGCAGAGGAAGTCTGGGTCACTTTACAGGTTACCCAGGACTTTATTCTTAGTTCTGTGTTGAAAAACATTAATTATGAAGTCCTTGATGATTTGCAAAGTTCTGCACTCAGGGATCCCTCCTGACATAAGGGTTGGGGGATCAACTCCAGGTTGGCACCCTGCTTTAAGTAAGTGCCTTACCTGCTGTCCTATTGCTCCAGCCCTCACATTTTGTATCTCAGGAGCATTCACATAGTAATGCCCCACAGATAGCAGAAAACACTGCTTCAGAATGAGAAGATGGCTCACCTGGATAGTTGAGGCAGCAGAGGTGGAGCGCCCCAATTTGTGGATCTGCCAGACCAGCCTCCTTGCTCAGATTCCTCCACCATGACCCAGCTGAGCCCAGGGTGCTCAAGGCAGATGGGTGAGGGGCTGGCTGGAGTTTGACAGGCTTGTTTCCTGTTATTGAGGGGAGTGGTCCTCTTGCCCCTGGAAGGCTTGTGTTGAAAAGGGTCATAGTGGTGGACATAGATATCTAGGGAGAGCACAGATTTTTGTGCTCCCACGTTTCTGTAAGCCCAAGGGTCTCCCTCTGAACTTGCTTCTGAAGCCCCAGTCATCCCTCCTGGGCACCATGTGTGTCAACACACTTCTTTGCGGCTTGGGTCATGGGCCCTATTTCTGCCTTTGCTTCTAGGTCAGAGCAGAACACACATGTCAGCATGTATCTCTGAGTTCCTGAGCTTTATGGCTTCTGCGGGTGCCCCACATGCTGGGTCTGTGGAGGAATGATGTGGGTCTTCTGAGGTGATCTCTGGCTTTTGCCTGGCTTCCTTGTCTGTTTTTCCCTCCAGGTTCAGCCATATTGACTTCAAGTTGTATCCTCACACACACAAGGCAAATGGTGTAGCACTGAGTTGTATCCCCAGCCCTGATAGTCAGGCTTTGTTTGAGGGGGAACTGGGGATCACAGTCAGGACTTTCTATAACACAAAACCTGTGTTCCACCCACTTGACCCCACTATCAGCCTTTCCTGGCTCTGCACTCAGGAATCGATCCCTCCTGGGGGACTCTGGGAAATGCTGCAAACTAAGCCCTGGTCGACTATATGCAAGGCAAGCTTCCTCTCTGCTGTCCTACCTGGCCCTCCTGTAATTTTATTTTTATTACTATATTTTGATGATTTGGGGACTACAACTGGCTGTGTTTAGTGCTTACATATTCCTGGCTCTGTGCTCAGGGGTTACTCCTGGTAGGTTCAGGACACCATCTGTGGTGGCTGGGATTAAATTAAACCCAGTCCACCCTTGTGTGCAAGGCAAATTCTCTACCTTCTGCCCACTCCACTGTCGCTCCACATGCCTTCCTATCCTCCTCTAAACCATTTCTGTGGCCTTCATCCCACAAACATGCTGCATTTAGCTCCTGCAATGAGGGTGGTGGAGCATGCTCATCTGTTGCATTTGAAGGAATCAAGCAGGGCAACAGAAAGGCGTTAAAGGGGTGCCCTGTGGAAAGGCAGCAGCCCCCACAATCCTGTCCTGTTCCTGAGGCTCCTTGTGCTCACATTCCTCCTGCTTTGGCCTCCAGGATGCACATGCACCCTGCTCCCCAAAGCAGCTGGCAGCAGAGAGACGGCCCCAGGGGCCTCCTGTGTCCACACTACCCAGCCAGGGCGCCCTGAATGGGAGGCGCTGTCCCTCTCCACTGAGAAAGTTCTGACCCGCTTCCGGAGCCATCACCATGGCAACTGGCTGAGAGATAATTGAATGGAGCCTCTTTTCCTCTCCTGCCCCCTCTGCCGTCCCTGCCCCAGGATTCCTCCCAGCCCTATCTCTCTGAAGGGTCACACAGATCAACACATGATGACCAGAGGCAAGGGAAATCGATGCCCCACTGTGTTCCCCAAAGCAATTAGGGTGTTGGACCCTTGAGCTAGGCCTATATAGGGCACCAGGAGTCCACAGCTTCTTCCCTGCAGTCCAACCTCTCTGGACTTCCAGCACAGCCCACGTTTTGCCTGGAAGCACTGTGGGGGGCCCCATGCATTGTCTGCTGTTCCTGTGCTTGGGAAATCAACAGGAAAGATAATTTTGCCCCATTTATGAAGTGTGGGCATAAAAAATGTCATTGAAGCTACTTACATAGTTTTTATTTCTTTTATTTTTATGTATGTATGTATGTATGTATGTATGTATGTATGTATGTATGTATTTATTTATGGTTTTGGGGCCACACTCAGTGACGCTCAGGGGTTACTCCTGGCTCTGTGCTCAGAAATTGCTCCTGGTTTTGGGGGACCATATGACACACCAGGGATCCAACCGAGATCTGTCCTAGGTTAGGTGTGCAAGACAAATGCCCTACCGCTTGCGCCACTACTCTGACCCCTCTTATTTTTTTTTTTTGTTTGTTTGTTTTGGGTCCCACCCATTAGATGCTCAGGGTTTACTCCTGGCTAAGTGCTCAGAAATCGCCCCTGGCTTGGGGGGACCATATGGGACGCTGGGGGATTGAACCGAGGTCCATTCTTTGGCAGACACTTTACCTGTAGCGCCACCTCACCGGCCCCGTTTTATTTTATTTTTTTATTTATTAACACTAGCATTTGTGTGAACAGCCATGTCCTGAAAATGTAGTTGTATTTTTATTTGGCTTTTGCCAATAATGGAGCCAGTCTTGAGCGAGAAAGACCTGAATGGCATTTAATATTTACCTTAATTTGATCGAGGCAATCAAATGGGAAGGAAGACATTTGTGTTCTGAACTGGATCACCCAAACAAGACAGAGAAGTTTCCCAGTTTGCTCATCTTCCCTCTGGTGGGTTTGGGGCCTATCCAGTGCCAGTGATGGATTCCAGGGCTCCGACATGTAAAAGTTAGTCCTTCAATTCCTTACCCCAATCCCACATGGTGCTCCTTTCTTTGATGCTTTTAGCCCCAAAGTTGGGTTCTAGGCAGCAAATGGTTAAACAGCTCTTGGGCTGTAGAGATAATACTGGGGGCCAAGACAGGCTTGGTTAGCAAAAAAGAATCACACACCCTAAAGAAAAAAGAACCCACCTGAAGCATAAACAACATGGACTGTGCAAACTCAGGAGAACACAAATAAAGAAGAGTGCGCCTGAGTTGTTCTGAACCATCTGAGTCCTTTCAATAAGATGTTCTGGAATCCCAGAAAGGGAGGAGGTGACTGACCCAGATGGGTTTCTCCTGGCTGTGCCCCCTGCCCCCCATGTGGGCAGGCCCGCAAGCTCTGTGCTCACCACTTGTATAGACCTGGACCAAAGGGAGAGCTTCCGACCCAACCGGGCCAGGATCCATTGTGTGCGATGGCGTTTGGCTGCTGATCAGGCCCAAAACTCTTACATTTCTGCCAGTGACCTGCATTATTCACTTTCCGAACAAGCCAGCCAGCAGTGATTGGAAATACAGAGCTCCCTTTCAATGTACCTTTGTGCAGGATTTTGAGATGCAACAGAAGTGGGGACTGGTCTTGGTCTGGAGACATGATGGGGCACCCCTGAGGTGCCAGGGAGGGAATCAACCCTTCCCATGATGACACGCCGAAGACTGGACCTTCTCAGAAGCACCAGCAACCAGCCTCTTCCTCCAGAGTTGTCTATTGGTGCTTCTCAGAGGTCAACTCTGGAAAGAGAGGCTGGTAGCCAGAAAGCACCAGCCATGGGCATAAACCTTGCTTTCTGGTTGGTGCTTAGGTCCTCAAATGTCTCCTGAATAAAATACCGTATTTTTTGCTCTATAAGATGCACCTGACCATAAGACACATGTTCTTATGAGATGCTCTCCTCCCTTACACTCAGGCTTCAGCTCCAGGTGGCATTTGCTCCATAAGACTCACTTTTAAGGGGAAAATGTGCATCTCACGGTACAAAAATATGGTACATGTCTTCATGTTCTTGGAAACCCTTCAGAAACCTACCTAGGAGATATGATATTTCTGAGATTCAGCATGTTAATGGAGCTGTGGAGAGGGCCCCAAAGAATAGAATGCTTTTTGCCTGTTGGAGCCCTAAGTTCAATTCCCAGTACTTTCTGGTTCCTCAAGCAGTACACACTGCACCATGATAGAAGAAACCCATAAAAACAACTGAGCTTGATCACCCCAACAAGAACATTTGGAGAAGAGTGTTGGGTCCTCATGGTGCTCAGGGTTTATTCCTGGCTATGCACTTAGGGACCACTCCTGTTAGGCTTGGGGGACTATATGAAATGTTGAGGCAAGAAATATGCTAGGCAAGCACCCTACCCATTGTTCTATTGCTCTGGCTCTTGAAAAACTTTTTAAATAAAAGCCCAAGAGAGGGGCCAAAGAGTGATAGCAAAGTGGCAGGGCATTTTCCTTGCACACGGCCAACCCAGGATAAAACCAGGTTTGTTCTTTGGCATCCCATATGATCCCCCGAGCCTGTAAGGAGTGATTTCTGAGTGCAGAGCCAGGAGTAACCCCTGAACACCCCTGGGTATGGGCCCAAAACAAAAACAAAACAAAAAGAATTGCTGCTTCCAGCCCTTGCCTGATGCAGGAACTGCATCTCTGCCCCGATTTCTAACTTTCCATCTTGCCAGCCCACTGTGGCCAGGAAAGGGGGGGACCCTTAAACTTCTCTGACTAACGGTAAACAGTGTAAGCTATTTTTTATTATAACAATTTCTTTATTTACAAACCATGGTGACAGGAATGTTCATAGTCATCGAATGTACATCGCCCTTCCTAGTACAACTTTCTCACCATCAATGTTCCTCATACATTTTTGTTCATATTTATTTTTCTTGAGTATAGTAATGTTCCTAAGTTGTAAAATCATCTTGATCTCGACAGCCCAAGGGTAATAAGAAATATTAAATTGGGGAATAGCCTATTTTACAAAAAACAATTATTTGCTACCATCAAAGCAAGAAGTGAATGTTAATGCTCAAGTGAAATACATGTAATGAAACTGATTTTTTATCCTGGGACTCTGTCATAAATAAGAGTTATTCAACATGTTCCTCTGGCTTTTTCCCACTCCTAAATATGACCAACTTTTGCAATAATGACCCTAGTAAGTCTATTAGGAAACATTCAGTCATTCATTCTTCAACCCCTTTAGGGCTAAAGGTCACAGGGATGTTAGCCACACTAGGGGTGAGACAGGTGCTTACCCTGGCCAGGATATTCCTGGTCTTGTGTCTGTTCCCAACCCCCTTGTGTGACTTACATGTGTGCATCTTTGCATGTGAGATTTCCCCCAGAAAACCCACACAGATGGGGAGAAGATTCCCCCCAGAAAACCTCAGACAGACACTGGTCCTGCTGGGAACCCATTTGCCTCATCAAAGTGGGAGAAAGTAATGTTATTCCACAATGTGGGTTGTGGGTCAAGGAGTGAAATAGAGCAGACACACATCACAGGTCTGTGGCCCTGGCACCAGGACTACCTTGCTGGGCCCTGATGATACACAAAAGTTCCCTATTGGAGGAGCCGAAGAGAAAATGAAAGGTAAAGGTGCTGGTCTTGCTTACCAGAGCTGGCCCCAGTTCCTACCCCGGCACTGGACATGGTTCTCTGAGCATACCTGAGGTCACTGTTGAGCATAGAGGCCCTAAGCACCAGGGGGTATGCACCAACCCCTTCCCCATAAACTTTCCCCAGTTCAGGAAAAACCAGTCAAGAAATATATTTCTGTTGGGGGCTGGAGAGATAGCATAGTGGTAGAGCATTTGCCTTGCACTTGGCCAACCCAGGACAAAGGGTGGTTCGATTCCCGGCATCTCATATGGTCCCCCAAGCTTGACAGAAACAATTTCTGAGCACAGAGCCAGGAGTAACCCCTGAGTGCTGCTGAGTGTGACCCAAAAGCCAAAAGCAAAATCAAAACCAAAACAAGAAATAGATTTTTGTTGGGTCCTGTATCCCAGTCCAATGCACAAACCAGAACACTGAAGATGCAGTCAAGCAAAGAGCATTTATTGAGAGCCACAATCCAGCATGCAACCCCAACCCAATTTACACTCTTACTTTTCTACCCAGCTTAGAGAAATTTCAAATGGGCTCAGTGACCTTTGCAGGGATTGGCTACACATTACAAAATTGCTTCTAGGGCTCTAGGTGATTGGTCAGGGAAAAGCTATACCTAAGTATAGCTATACCTAAGTATGGGCTTCTATGGCTGTTGTAAGCAGGATGTTGGCTGGGGGTTGAAGGTAATGAGCAACTGTCCAGCTGACTGTGTGGGGCTCTATTGGCTAGCTGGAGTGGTAGCGTTTCTTGGAAACTTATTATTTCATCTACAGTAAGAGGCCGGCTGCAGCACCTGAGGCCTGCCATGGCTTTTGTCTGGTACTTTCATTTCAGAAACTTAAAGATCTTCAAAATCCCACTCAGCAGGTAGACTAACATGTACCACAGCCCCTTTTTGAGAAATCAGTTCTAGCAGGTTTGATTGTTTTGGGTTTTTTTTTTTTTTCCCCTTTTTTTGGGCTGGGTTCTATTGATGTTTCTGGACAGCCCATCAAAAGGAAAAGCGGCTCTACTTAAGGAATTCCTTGATGCCTGAAGGCATTCATTATACAGTTCTGAAGTGCCAGACCTGGTATGTAACAGGGAGATAGAGTTGTTTTTGCCTGGGGGGACCTTCGACTATTTATGTATAAATAGACAGAAGAAGAAAAATGAGCCTGAGCTAAGCTATTTGGCCTCCTTTCTTCTGACAAGCGATAGGATCCCACGACCAAATCCTGCAAAATGTGCTAACAAACACCCAGTTCTCATGATCCAGAGATCAATTCAGTCCTGGAAGCCTGAATTCTCATATATTCTAATAACGGTCCCAGTCATTCACAGGGACTGTAGTTCTTGAGGCTTCCTTTCTTAGGCTTGAGATATCATATGGTGAAATGGATCAGGCATTGGAAGCAGGAGCTGGTGATGTGTGACTTTCTAATCTGTCATGTCCCTGGACTGTCAGTCTGGACCATTGTCCTATTTCTTTCTCTTTCTTTTTCTCTTTCTCTCTCTCTTTTTTCTCTTTCTTTCCTTTCCTTCCTTCTTTATTTCCTTCTTCCTTCCTTCCTTCCTTCCTTCCTTCCTTCCTTCCTTCCTTCCTTCCTTCCTTCCTTCCTTCCTTCCTTCCTTCCTTCCTTCCTTCTTTCTTTCTTTCTTTCTTTCTTTCTTTCTTTCTTTCTTTCTTTCTTTCTTTCTTTCTTTCTTTCTCTTTCTTTTTTTCCTCCCTCCATCTCTTTTTTTTTGTTTTTTTTTTGTTTTTTTTTTTTTTGGTTTTTGGGCCACACCCTGTGACGCTCAGGGGTTACTCCTGGCTATGAGCTCAGAAGTTGCTCCTGGCTTCTTGGGGGACCATATGGGACACCGGGGGAGCCGGGGGATCGAACCGCGGTCCGTCCTAGGCTAGCGCAGGCAAGGCAGGCACCTTACCCCTAGCGCCACCGTCCGGCCCCATCCCCCTCCATCTCTTATCCTTCCTTCCTTTCTTCCTTTTTTGCTTTGTACCTTCCATTATCTGGGACATACCTCTAGAGACATACCCTCCTGGCTTTGCACTCAATAATTACTCCTATTGTAGTGCTCAGGGGACCTCATGGAATGCTAAAGTCGAATCCAGGTCAACCATATGCAAGGCAAATGCCCTACCCACTGTTCTATTACTCAGCCCAAATATTTTATTTTGTTTTGTTTGAGGACTGAGGGCCACACTCAGCAGTGCTCAGGGGTTATTTCTGACTCTGCATTCAGGAATTTAGCCTGGCAGTGCTGGAGGAACCATCTGGGATGCCAGAGATTGAATATGGGTCAGCCACTTGTAAGGCAAGCACCTTTTCTGCTGTAATATCTCTGAGAAGCAGAATTCTGGTCAACTGGAAGGATTTTCCTTTTGATCTGTATAAGTTTCTGAATCTTTAGGAACCCCAGAACCATGAAAACAGCCCAACCATAGAACTGACCATATGGCTTTTTTTCCCCTGATTTTTGTTTTTGTTTTTGTTTTTTTGGTTTGTTTGGAAACTTACATAGGGTGTATGCATAGCTTAATACTGATTCTGTGCTTAGGGATCACTCCTAGTAGGGCTCAAGAGACCAAGTTCCGGGGATTGACACTTCAGCTCCTTGATTTCAGTGTTATTCCAGCCAGAGAAGGTTTAAATGGTTTTATCAGATTTACCTTCTTCCCACTGACTCTGTTCCTAATCCCCTGGCCCATTACACCCACTTTTCTTAGCCCCTAAAATTCGATTGCCCAGAGGTCAGGTTTCCTATGCTTCATTGAGCTCATATGAGCTCCCAGCTTTAAGTGGGCAAGTGACTTCTAAATAAATTCTCACTGATTGATTCCCCTGGACTCTTTTCTATCTGTCTCTGCTATAAAGGCAGCTCTGACTTGCCTCCTCTGACCTTTCTACCCAGTCTTACTTGCAGGAGACATTCCTGCCATCATTTCCTCAAGGCCTTTGGACACATCTCCCTTCATCTGATTTTTTACCCACTCCTTTTTTTTATTTGTTCTTTTTTGTTTGTTTGTTTTTGGGGCCACATTCAGTGACATTCAGGGTTTACTCCTGGCTATGTGCTCAGAAATCGCTCCAGGCACGGGGGACCATGTGGGATGCGGGGGATCGAATCCAGGTCAGTCCTGGGTCAGTGCAAGGCAAACATCCTACCGCCACCGCTCAGGCCCCTGTTCATTTTCTTCTTTATTTTTTCTTTTGTTCTTTTTTGGTTTTTGGGTCACACCCGGCAGTGCTCAGGGGTTACTCCTGGCTCTACGCTCAAAAATCACTCCTGGCAGGCTTGGGGGACCATATGGGATGTTGGGATTCGAACCACCATTCTTTTTTTTTTTTTTTTTTTTTTTTGGTTTTTTGGTTTTTTGGGCCACACCCGTTTGATGCTCAGGGGTTACTCCTAGCTATGCTCTCAGAAATCGCACCTGGCTTGGGGGGACCATATGGGACGCCGGGGGATCGAACCACAGTCCTTTCCTTGGCTAGCGCTTGCAAGGCAGACACCTTACCTCTAGCGCCACCTCACCGGCCCCACGAACCACCATTCTTCTGCATGCAAGGCAAATGCTTTTACCTCCATGCTATTTCTCTAGCCTTTGTTCATTTTCTTTTTAAATACTTTTTTTATTTGTTCATTTTTAAGAAAGGGTCACACCCAGCTAGTGCTCAGGTTTACTTCTGATTCTGTGCTCAGGAATAGTGGGGTTCTGGGGAACATACAGAGTTGCCAGCACACTTCGCTTGGGGCTCATACTTGAATGTGTCTTCGTGGACACAAATCACAATCCCAACACCAGCATATTTTCAAATGTAAATTATTAATATTAAATTAAATTATTAAATTTCTTTCTTACTAAATTTCTTTTCCCGTCTGTGTTTGTTTGGGGACCTCACTCTACAGTGTTCTAGTCCTACTCCTGTCTCTGTGCTCAGGGATCACTCCTGTTTTAAATGTGTTATTTTTTCCCCTCAGGTAAATATACTTTTGGGAGCTTGTGTTTGCAATTAAGATGTCCTGGGTTGTAGCAGGAGATATATATATATATATATATAAAACAAACAGACAGATTCAAACACAAGTTCTCAGACATGTAAGACATGTTCTCTATCTCTGACCCACAACCATATTAGTTACTGATGAATAGACCCAAAAAAGCCATTATTACATGGAGTTCAGAGATACAGGCAAGGTTTGGTGACTATCAAACAATTGCAACAACATATTTTTATTATGGTTTTCTGGGTGTCAAATGCTGTCAAAAGACTTTGGTCATTTTTACCCTGCTGAGAGCAAGAGTGGTGGCCAAACAGGGCTGAAGAAGCTGCTCCTGATGCATCCCTTCTCAGGCCTGGCTCAAAGGATAGACCATGAGGAGGATTCTTGGAGCAAACTCCTGAGCATTAATTTCTTTCACCAGGAGATCAGTAAATAAATGATTCTTCCACCTGCTGCCACTCCACTTGGAACTGGGTTCCGTCACTGATTTGTGCTTCTGCTGGATGAATTTTGTAATTTATCTGAAGGAGAGAGAGAGAGAGAGAGAGAGAGAGAGAGAGAGAGAGAGAGAGAGAGAGAGAGAGAGAGAGAGAGAGAGAGAGAGAGAGAGAGAGAGAGAGAGGGAGAGAGAGAGAGAGAGGGAGGGAGGGAGGGAGGGAGGGGGAGGGAGAGGGAGGAGGGAGGGAGAGAGAGAGGAGGGAGGGAGGGAGAGAGAGAGTGAGAGAGTCATTACATCATTACAGTGTCTGTAGGGGACAATTCACTACCTCCAAATTTAACTTTGCATGGTGTAATTTTTCCCCTCCAATCCCCATTTACAAATTTGGGGGTCTTGTATTTATAAGACATTGGCTCGCTGTTCATTGGTATTATAATGTCTAGATTGTGGATTTGGAAAATGTCTCGATTATGAGTTTAGAAAAGATGAATAAAGAGACTACAGTGACATCTGCTGGTGTGCTAGGAAAGTACAAGAGAGGATCATCCTGCACTTGTATGCAATAACTAACCAAACAAAACAAAACCAAAAAACGAAACAAACCCAAAATTCCAAAGGATTATTCTTCAAAATAATTATATACAATTGTAAAGAAGATAGATTTGAAAAAAATGTAAAATTTGTAAGCCAGTGCTTAATGAAGTTCTGTTAGGTGGTAACTATGTAAAAGCGCAATTGTACCTTCCTCCGAGGGCTGCCTGTTTTTCTCGTTTCGTAAGGCATTAGGCATTACTATTTATCAGAGAATGAGAAATGGGTTGGGAAAGTAGAAATGAGACTTTGAGTTTGTCAAGACTAGAGCTACAGGAATTTTACATACATTTTACCCAGACAGGGTGAGGCTAGTGTATGTTGAAAAGTTAGGGGCCAGGTATATGGAGTGCTGAGGATTGACCATAGGACATCTGCTTGCAAGGTAAGTGTTTTAACTCCTGTACTATCTCTCCAAGACATTTTACTTAGGGTCTGTGTGTGTGTGTGTGTGTGTGTGTGTGTGTGTGTGTGTGTGTGTGTGTGTGTGTGTGTGTTTGTGCGCGCGCGCGGTTCGCGCATACATGTACTGTGGGTACCTCCAAAAAACCCACAGGAGATCCAGGGGACCACTCCCAAAGTTACTTGTCTGATCAGGCCAGTTTTCCAGTGTTCAAGTCTGGCAATGCTGGGGTCACTGGAGCAAGCTCAGCAGAGTTCAGGCTCCATGCAGTCCTGGGATGCTGTCAGGTGCCCCTACATACAGGGGAAGAATCTCTTAGGGCTAAAGCTCTCTCCTTGGCCCACACTTCCTTTCAACATTGGATGGCTTACGAAACAGACAGCTGGGCCCATAGGGAGCACTGATGGAGAAAACTGGACTGTCTGTTGTCTGTGTGGGGGACCCAAATTCTGGGCTCTAATCCAGCCCCTCTATCTCCTAGAATTGACATTCACCCTCTGCTGGGCCACACATGTGTAATGCTGAGTCTATATATATATTTTTTATTGGGATGTTTAGGGGTCTTGGTGTCTCTCTGTTGAATCAGCGAACTAGGCCAGCAGTTTAGTGTGGCCTGGGGTTTAGAGTTGAGGATGTTGCAGTTCACAGGCCATATCTAGCGGTGTTTAGGGGACCATGTGGTTCTGAGCATCTGACTGGTATGTCAGCCACAGATCAGCCTCTCAACCATCTCTCTGACTCGTGGACCTCTTTTTGCATTTTAATTTACCTTGTTATTCCCATAATCAAGAGCCTGCCCATGAGCCTTAATGCATATAGCTCATGGGTGGAAAGTTCTTGCCTAGGATGTTTGAATTTCTCTGAGATGGGCTTCTTAAGTAAGTGTTGACAAATGGCCCCTGAGTGGGCAGGTAGTGGTGAAGTATGTAGTGGGAAGAAGCCAGTGGTGATGATGGTGTCACAGAGTCCCTGACCTGCTCCATAGGATGGGGGCCCAGAACAGTTGTGGGGCTTTTCAGTGCTTACAGGAGTACCTACCATCTGCCCTGGGTAATCAGATCTCTGTATTTTTCTTTTCCAGGAACATTCTTCACAAGTCACACTCTGAGGACAGCTCTGTAGGTCAGTATTGGTTCTTGGCTTCTCTATTTAAAATGTCCCTTTTCCTTTTTATACCTCATTTAATGCATAACCACAGAGAATCCTTCCACCCAGAAATAAACTCTGGTAAGGTTTTTGATGCTGTACATATTTGCTTTTTATATTTATAGACAAAAGTATGGGTTTTTTTTAAATACCTTTAATTTGGATTTTACTGAACATATTATTTTGCTGCCTTTTTTAACCCCCCCAAAAATTAAGGTCACACCCAGAGGTGCTAGAGGGGAGCATCTCCTGGGGCATACCTGGCAATGTTTGAGACTACATGGAGCTAAGAATTAAAATTGAGGGGCTGGAGCAGTGGCGCTAGAAGTAAGGCGTCTGCCTTGCAAGCACTAGCCTAGGACAGACCACAGTTCTATCCCCCAGCATTCCATATGGTCCCCCAAGCCAGGAGCAATTTCTGAGTGCATAGCCGGGAGTAATCCCTGAGTCAATGGGTGTGGCCCAAAAACAAAACAAAAACAAAAAACAATTAAACTTGAGACTTCACATGGACTACATCTACTATTTTACTTACATACTCAGCCTCTGGATATATTATGTACTTTTATCAACAGATATTATGAGCATTTTCCCTCACAAAATTTAATTTTGTTTGTTTCCTTTTGGGGTCATACCCAGTAGTGCTTAGAGGGTACTCCTGGCTCTGAGCTCATGAATCCTAGTGGTATTCAGGGAGATGATATGGGATGCTGGGGATTAAAGCATACTATATAGCTACATACTACACTATCTCTCCTTTTCCTCAACGTTTTTTACAATAAAAATTTTAAGTCCATTATATATGCTAAATTATTGGACATGCCATTGGGCAATTAACCAATCTTGTGGCTAGATATTAATTTCCATTCTTTTCTCCACATCACAGAGAAATGATAGTCTCTAAAAATCTTTGGGGGACTGGAAAGAAGTTTAGTGGATAAGGTATTTGCCTTGCACATGATGGACTTAGATTCAGACCCCAACATTTCATATGGTTACCTGAGGCCTAGAGGCCCACCAGGAGTGATCTCTGAGTACAGACAGCTATAAATAAACTCTGAGTGTGGTCAGAACTGGGTGTGATCCAAAAACAAAAACAACAACAGCAAAATCTTTGAGCCTTGGGACAAATTCTTTGGAACTTTGGTATCAATGAGCACAATTTAGACGCTATTTTATATTTCTTGGATGATAGAATCTACTTAGTCACAAAAAATCTGGCAAGCTACCAGTGACAACTAAGGACCAGGAGTGTTTCAGTCAGGCATAATGTGCTGTGCATACATACGGTCATGTCCCTTGATAGCGATAGCCTAGGACAAATCATGGTCTCTTCATACCTTGGTTTACTCATCCACAGAATGGGTAGCAGAGATCTTCCATTATCACAGAGATGTGCCTTTCTGTTTAATGTGCCTGGCTGGCTGTAGTTGCTGGAACTCATTTTTAGTTTATTTCTGTGTCCTTTCTTCAAACTGCACCTCCTTTCCAGGGAGAAGAGGCATTCTCCCTCCAGAGTGTGCACGGGAAAGGTGGCAGGCACTACATCTTGCTTCAGCGGCATATGTTTGTGTCTCGGGAAGGCACCTCTTGGGGACTCCATCCAACTTGTCTCCAGTAACCCAATGGCAGAGGCAGCCTAGGCCAGCTTCTGTTGCATCGTTCCAGAGCTCTGGGCACTCTCAGAGCTTCAGTAAGGGCATCCTGTTCAAACACATGATGCCTGATGCAGCCTGAGTCCCTCTGCCTGTGGCATTGCCTAGTGCCACCAGACTAGACAATAGGAAGGAGCGTTTCTACCCTCTGTGGTGCCTGGTTTCCAGTGGCTGGGGAACCACTGGGCACCAGATGGGCATAAAGCCTCCCACCTCTCTTCATAGGAAAAAAAGAGATTTGCCCTCTACTTGAATTATTCACCCTTTTCTGTTGAATAAAAAATTTTGGAAGAGATTGACCCTCGGGCCTCCCACATTTAAATCATGAACTATATTATCGAGTATACAACCAGGGGATGTCTTATTGACCATTCTCATGACCATAGTACCAATGACCAGACCCAGGCCTCCTCTCACGTGAAGTCTTTGGGGCCATCCGCTGGTCCCTGGTCCCCTGTACTTTTGGAGTTTTATTCATTTATCTTGGGATCATACCCAATACGGTGCTTAGAGCTTACTCCTGGTGCTGTATTCAGAGATCTCTCCTGTTGGGATTCAGGGGATCATATACTTCATGGCTCCATGACTTCCCATTCCATTATGTTAATAATGTGGAATGTAGGGTTTGAGTTGTTTAGTTAGGCAGTGAAGAGTTTCAGAAGGATAGGAGGGAAAAGAGGGCCCTGGACATATTGCTGGTAGCTTCAAGATAATCTGAACATCCAACAATTGGGGATCCCTGCTCCCCACACTCCTGGGAGTGATGTGGGTGACTTCCCCCATCCGCAGAAGGAACCATGCTAGTCCCTCTATCCTACCTGGGCTGTCACGTTTAGATCTACAAGAGTCACAGCACATCCAAGTAACTTCCTTGAAGATTCCCTATTGTGGGCCCCTTGGAATAATTGTGGCTGAGACCAAAATGGAAACCAGACCACAGACAAGGCAGAATTAGACACACTCGTTAAACAAACATCAAAGTGAAAGGCAGAGCATACATTTCACTGGCCTTTTTCATGTTTACTTCCCATCTTAACCCCCTAGGCACCATCTCTTACTCTTTGGGAATTTGCATTTCTTTCAAACAACTTTATAGGCATTTCCTTGTCTTTCACAGAGTGAAAGGGAAAGCCCTCCTCTTTGTGGAATCAAAGTATTCTTGCAAGCTTTGAATTATAAGGAAGAGGCTACTTTTGTTTATTAATGAATTTATTGCTTGTGCCCTCCCCCTTTCTTTTTTTTAAGGAAAAGGAGATTGGAAGAAGAAAAATAAGTATTTCTGGCAGAACTTCCGAAAGAACCAGAAAGGCATAATGAGACAGACTTCAAAAGGTACTAGAACATTTAGAGGAAGAGTGGGGCTTTGAGCCATCATGTCCCCTGACCCCGAACTGACATGATGGCTTTAAGTTGCAATAGCTCCACACACATGCCCGGGTCAGGCTGGGCTCTGTGACACTTCACCTCCTCACACAGAATATGTGTGTGCTTAAATCAAAGCAAACAAAAGGGAATTCGGGGAGACACCTGGAGCCTCTCTGTAAGCCTGACAGTAGAGACCAAATGCTTCTGGTTCTTCATCACTCCATCCTCAGAAAAAATATCCTTGCTCACAGGCTCCGAAATACCCGGGCTCAGCATGTGTTCTTTTGGCATCTTCTCCATTGCAGTATCCCAGGGGCCCTTTGCCATTGTATGAGCCATTTGCTGCCTTCCTGGGGCTGGGTCAGTGATGGGGCAGTGGGTCCTGGAAACCTCTGTGGAACCCTCTGACATCATGGGAATTGGCCCCAGGAGCTGGGTGCAAACTCCCCGCCCCTCTCTTGGCCATGTCTTTTGTTGTTATTCATATAGTAAGTAAATAGTAAGCCATCCCTTTGAGGTCTCCTTATATAATGTATGCTTCTCACACCCCCACTACTAAGAGGGGGGGATGGAAACAAAGCTGCATGGCACAGAGGCATTTAGAGTTGCTGACCTGACTAGTTTTGTTGGACAAAAACTTCAGGCCCTGTGCTCTTAAGAAAGGAATTCTTCATGCACATGGCAGGGAGGGAGTGGAGGGACCACAGACAGCTCTATCAGGTGACGGGGCACCCTTGGCTTCCCAGGCCACACTCTTTGGTTTTACTTGAAGGAGTTTTACTTTAAGGAGAGGAGTTAGACCTGAATATCTCTAGGACCAGCTGGAATCCAGAGCAAATATTGGAATCTTAGAGAATCTTGTGTGTGTGTGTGTGTGTGTGTGTATACCCAGTAAGTAGGTCTCAGAGACATCTACCTGACTGCTGATTCACCCAGAGCTTTGTCCATTCAAGCCATATGCTCTGACACATATGCTTGGCCTCATCTAAAATCTTAGAAAAAATGGGAGAAAAAGAAAGGAAGGGATTGGGGGGAGCAAGCAACTATTTTGCACCTTGCTTTAAAAGCCAGACGACTCCCCATCATCCAGTGTCCTGTGGGAAGTAGCACAGGTAGTGAAACAAAACGAAGCAACAGGCATTTTTGTCCATGCGCAAAGCACAGTTGTACGTCCAGTACAAGCATACCAGCTGCTGGGTTCGAATGGGAATGTGTGTGGTGTTTCTGCTCTGCTCCAATGATTCCAGGATGGAAATGAGGTAGAAAAATGGAGGGAAGCACCAGATCCAGGTTCATCCTCACTGACAGAGGTTCCTACAAGTGTAGCAGCTGATTCTGTTTTTCTTTTTTCCTTCTACACCAAGGGCATATCTAGGCATTGTTGCAGAGCATCCTATTGACAGTGATGCCAATAACATCGAATGGGAAAGAAGGGCAGAAAAGAAAGATGAAACAAAAGTCTTTGTGGTCCAACAGATTATGGGCAATGCAGACTATTTACTGTGCAAAAAAAAAAAAAAAAAACCTTTTGTTTGCTTTGATTTTATTTTTCAGTAGGAGACCATACCCACCGATGCTCAGGGCTTACTCCTGGCTTTGTGCCCAGGGTTCACTCCTGGTGGTATGGTCAGGAAGACCATACAGAGTGCTGGAAATAGAACACCAGTTGGCTATGTGCAAGGCACATGTCCTACCCATCGTGCTATCACTCTGGCCCCAGTAAAAACTCTTTGAGAGTCCCTGGTGGGGGATTTTCATTCTCTATACAGTGCTGCCTGAATTTTGGAGTTGGTTTTTGAATAACTGTTTGCCAATTTGGAAGTTACTACACCATGTATACATGTATTGTACCTTTCTTTCTGCACATGCATGATGCTTCATGCTTATGACCTAGTAGGTACATATCTAACAGGAATGTGTCAAAAGCTTGGAAGAGAGTTTCAGCAGGGTGCAGACTTTATACTGCTTTTTGTTGGCATGGCAAAGAATGTCCTTTTGCACAAGTGTTTCCTCTTTTCCTTATTTTAGAAGCCAGGACCCAGTAATCCCTAATCCAATGGGCCTTCTTTTGTTAGTTTTCTCTAGCAGAGTTTTTTTCTAAGTGCTCTACCCCTCTTCCCCTTTCAAGCTCCCTTTTAGCTTTCTGTCTGTACTACAACCTTCAGCAAGCTTGGGGGGACCATATGGGATGCCAAGGATCAGTCCCAGGTTAGCTGCATTCAAGGCAAGTGCCCAACCTGTTGTTTTATCTCTGCAGTCCTTAGACTATAGCCTACATGCTAATTAGCCCTACATGCTAATGTCAAGACTGGTATTCTTGTTCACCTTGTTTTCAGCTCCGCTGCTCTTTGTGTTTCATCTCTAGGAGAAGATGTGGGCTATGTTGCAAGTGAGATAACAATGAGTGATGAGGAACGAATTCAGCTCATGATGATGGTCAAAGAGAAGATGATCACCATCGAAGAAGCTCTTGCTAGGGTAAGTGGGGATACCTGGTTTACATTTTTCACAAGCTTCGTTTTGAAATAGTTCCCACTGCGTTGTCATTGGTGGGCAATATTAGGTTATTTTAGAGATTTAACTTCCAGTGCCATCCCAGCCTTATCTGTAAGAAGCTCTCCTTCTACTTTTCCTCTCACAAAAACATTTTCACTGATTGGTCCCCTTTCTTTTAAAAATGTGTGGGCTCTGTTACAGACTGTGTGTGTGTGTGTGTGTGTGTGTGTGTGTGTGTGTGTGTGTGTGTGTGTGTGTGTGTCCTGCCAAGTTTACTTGTGAAATTCCAGTGCCCAATGTGATGGTATTTTGTAACATAAAACCCCAGTGTTGTGAGATCACACCAACCCCAGGCAGATGGGTCTGAAGAAGCAGGGTAGCTGCAAAGGGTCAATAAACCAAGTTAGTCAGGGAAATCATGGAGTCAGTGGCTTCTCCCTTGTGTCGTCCGTCTCTGAGTGCCAAGCCAAAGTTGACTTTTTATTTTCCCAGAACAAAATCCACCAGGGTGGGGCAGAGCAGAGAGATTCAGGTGAGTTTTTACATATCAAAGAAGAAATTTCACAGAAAGAGAAAGATGGAGGACCTCCTTTGTTTTGGGTTAATCTTTGGGTGTTATCTTTCAGTATTTTGAAGGAAACTTTGGGGAAAAGGTTAGTTAATGAGGGTAAATGGGATGAATGACCTATAAAAGAGCCCCCAGAGAGTACCTTCATCCCCCTGCTATGTGAGGGCATAGTGATGAGTGAAGGCACAACAGTTGCCATGGGATCCCTCTAGACACTAAATCTGCTGGACTTCTCAACCCTCAGGACTGTGAGAAGCAATTTCTATTGTGAAGAGTGAAATTCTATGGTATTGTGTTACAACAACTTTTAAACTAAGAGACATGAAAGGATGACATAGAAAGGATAGAGGCATGAATGGTTATATGTTATTTAAAGAGAATAACAAATGGTCTCTTTCATATGTTGAGTATAAAGAAATGTGGTAAGGGAATTAAAACCAGCCCTTTGTAATAGACCCCGAGAGTTAACCTGTAGAACTGAGTTTTCAAAGAGAGTGGAGTGTTGGGTTGGCAGAGGGCCTGGGACACTGGTGGAAGAACACTGGAGGACCTATGATCTTAAGTGTGGTATTGGAGCACTGTAGAGTCAAAACACAGATATTAATAGCACTGAACATCACAAGGTCTTAAAATGTAAGTAAGCTTGTATTTGTTGATATTTTGGTAATCCATCAGAAACCCCATTATCAAATGAAGTATTTAATTTGTTTTATTTAACATAAGGAGGCCACATTGTGAGGTGAGATCTGCATATCTAATGAAGATATGAATACGAGGGTGGATGGCAAATATTTTTGAGCTGTGAACCACTTAGGAAAAGGAACTTCTGGTGCCACTGCACAGTTCACAAGCCTTGTAAAAAGTTTAGAACTGGTGATAAAAAGTTCAATAAAAACAAAGAGGAGTAAGTGACAAATGTCATACACGCATGTTCTATAAGATGCATCCAGAAACTAATTTTTTTCTAATTTTTACTAATTTTAACTAATTTTTTAGGAAGGGTTATGGGGAAGTGGGGAAAGGGAGGACTGATGAGTTAGTTTTGTTGTTTGTTTTGTTTGCAGATGACAGGAATGGAACTCAGAGCCTCACACATGCAAGGCTTATGCAATAGCCCTGAGTCATATCCCCAGGAAACTAAACTCTAACCTATGGGCCAAGCAAAACATTTTGTTTATTTTTACTTCTAAGTGGATTCATTTTGCTCTGATTTAAATTGGACTTGTAAGGAAATCTTATGAACCTTTCTGAGGGGCAGTTATGATAGTGAAAAAGCATCATCATGTCATCTTCTGCTGTGTTGTTGCTCACTAAACTCACTGATTCTTGGGGTTTTTTCATTTAGAACAGTTGGTTTAGTGCTAGGCAGACAGTCATAAATCTGGCAGAATGCAAGCAAATGAAACTTTTATGTTGATGGGGCAGGGAGGTAGGAGGGTTGGGTTTGAAGAAGAAACAGGGCCCTCTCTCTGCCCACTGACTAACTTGTCTTGCTGCCTTGGAGCATCGATGTCACAAATTGATTAGTTTTGACACTAAAGAATCTTCTGAGTTCTCTTAAAAATTGGACACTCAAGGTCAGCGACGAAAGACAGAGGTCAAGGAATTAAGTTGGGTTCAAGTTTTGTTCCGTTTATTACAAGCTAAAGCTGGACTATTTATACTCAATTTCTTGACAAGTCATAAATTTCAGACAAAGCTAATTTACCAACAAAGGCACAGGGGCAAATTGTTCAAGGCAAATTTCTGATGCAGGGCAGTTTCGCTTTTGAAGCAGCCTTTGCTATTGGAAGTTTCTCAGTAGCAAAGTCAGTTCAGAATTATTTTGGTTTCTATGCATACTGAACTGGGGCTTGAAAAGTTAACTCTTACTATGGCTGCACTTAGGCTAAGAGCGAAGTTAGATTTGAAGGTGAGTAAATAATTATACTGTAATTCTAAATAGAAAATACTTGAATCTATGCAAATATTCCTCATAAGGTGTGTTTATATATCTGCGTAATCTTAAAGAAAGGCTTTAAGAAAAGTGTGTAATAATAGACAAAGTGGAGCCGAAGAGATAGCACAGCAGTAGTGCTTTTGACTTGCATGCGGCAGACCCAGGAGGGATCTGGTTCAATCCCCGGCATCCCAAATGCTTTCCGGAACCTGCCATGGGCAATGTCTGAGTGCAGAGCCAGGAGTAATCCCTGAGCACTGCTGGGTGTGTCCCCAAAACCAATCAATCAAGTTTAAAAAATGCATTTGTGGGACTGGAGAGATAGCATGGAGGTAAGGCGCTTGCCTTGCATGCAGAAGGATGGTGGTTTGAATCCTGGCATCCCATATGGTCCCCCGAGCCTGCCAGGAGCATTTTCTGAGTGTAGAGCCAGGAGTGGCCCCTGAGCGCTGCCGGGTGTGACCCAACCCCCTCCAATAAATAAAATAAAATAAAGTAAATAAAAAATATTTGAATCCATGTAAAAGTTAAATCTGAGTATTCTTTAGAATGTTAGCTGAAATTATGTCTCAATTAATATTTATGCTACATCTGCTACATCCCTTTTTTTCCTGGATGTCTCGTGGCCAAGCAACCGGGGCTTTTTAGGGCCCTAATGCCTGTGAGTACAGGTTTTCAAGCATTTTTTTTCTTACAAGTTTAATTTTTCTTTTTTTTTTCTTTTTTTCTTTTTTTTTTTTTTGTGGTTTTTGGGTCACACCCGGCAGTGCTCAGGGGTTACTCCTGGCTCCATGCTCAGAAATTGCTCCTGGCAGGCACGGGGGACCATATGGGACGCTGGGATTCGAACCGATGACCTCTTGCATGAAAGGCAAATGCCTTACCTCCATGCTATCTCTCCAGCCCCGACAAGTTTAATTTTTCATGCTGCCTTCTTCAGCAGAAAAAAAGTTCCTGTAACAGCAGACAGTAAAATAAAATCCTCCCTCAGGTAGTTAGGGTCTTTTTAAACTTGGTGCTTTCCTAAGTCTCAGGATTTGTTAACATGGGATATGTAGCTGTGGTGACCCTAACTTCCAATTCAGTGTCTCCCTCCAGTAGAATAGAGGGCATCTCATGGCATGTTTGCCTGGATTTGAGCCTGCCCTTTGGTCTGGTCTAACTGCTCCTCTATACTTCAGCCCAGCCAGGCCAGCTGCCAGGCAATGTGTTTGGAGGTGTGCGAGGGATAAGGGCCTTTACTTACCTCAGAGGAAGCAATGCTGCTGCAGTATTTGCATTCTAATTTATAAAACTATATCCTATAGAACATACATGCTTAGAGATTGCTCCTGGTGGCCTTCAGGATCTAAGCCAGGTCTCCTGCATGCAAAGCCCACCCTTAGCCATTGAGTTATTTCTTCAGCTTGCCCAAATGCAGATGATACCTGCAGTTTACTGACAGCACCTGTGTTTGGAAAGGGATTTGCACATGCTGATTTAGCTGGGCTGGATAGAAGAAAAGGTTCCAGAGTGGCTTTAGCATATTTCTGTGAGAAAAGAAGCAAAGACAGACTTTCCAAGTTGGAGGAAGACACAGTAGTTTGAAATGCTCTTTTACTTCATCTTTTCAACAGCTGCTCATTGACTTCATGGTCCAGGGATCTGAAGCCGAGTTGGCAGTCGTGGACACAGCCCGACACATATTTGCCTGAAGATTTTAGCCACGTAGCCTGGCTCTTGCCAGGTTGGCTGGCCCCTGACTAGTTTTAGAAGTAAAAACTGAACTCCACAGAAACTTAGTCCTCCGTGTTAGTTTTGAGTATGAAACTACTCCTAGGGAATAGTTTTGAGTATGAAATATTCTAGAATTATTCTAGAAAAACAGTGGGGAAAATGGATGAATAGATGACCCTCTCCAGACATCACTGAGTGGCCTAATCTAAGATGGACGACATGTTGCAGAGGGCAGAGGAGCAGCGCATTGGAGCAGGAGGCTTCTTTTTGGTTTGATTTGAGCACTTCCAAAAACATTTTGAAAGCAGGATTAATCTCAGGCTCACACTCTTTTTGTGTCTCACTTGTCTTTAAGTTTCTTTGTTTGCCTATTTCCACTCTGAAGAAACTTATATTCTCTTTTTTGTCTTGTTTTATTCTGTTTTGTTTTGGGAGTCATATCTAGCGTGCTCAGGGGATACTTCTAGCTCTAATTCACTCAGGGATCAGTCTTGCATGCTCAGGAGACCTAATGGGATACAGGGAATCGAACCCAGGTTAGATGCATGCCAGGCAAGCACCCTACCTGCTGTACTAATGCTCTAGCCCCCTGTGTTTTCTTTTGAACACCCACTCCTCCCTTTATCTCCCTTCATGTAAGGTTCAGTAAAAATTAGTTGGCTTCACTTAAAAAAATAATTGCCATTTAGAACAGAATCCAGTCTGGGGAAGGATTCCACTTCCTTCACCTTATAACCAGCACCTAGAGGTTGTAGAAGGGAATGAGTGGTATAACGTACATGTATTTGCATACCTAAGACCTAGGTTTCAACTCCAGATCCAAAAAAGTAAATACATAAGTAAATGCACACATTTTTCAAATGTTTTTGACACTAATATTGGGCACAGTGTAGCATCATCCTAGGCCTTGAAATATTATTGTAAATCATGGCAACCTCAATAAAAGTCAGATCTAAATGATCACTAAGGATACAAATGGCCCCAACTTCTCAGGATGCACATTCCTCCAGACATGATTTTTGTTGTTGTTTGTTTAATTGCTTGCTTTTGGGGCCACCCTCAGTGACACTCCGGTTACTTCTAGTTCTGTGCTCAGAAATTACTTCTGGCAGGATGGATGCTGGGGATTGAATTCATGTCCGCTGAGTTTAAGACACATGCCCTATTCCTGTGCTATATAGTTCTGGCTCCTAGGCATCTGTTTGTTTTGTTTTGCTTATTGTTTTGGTTTTGGTGGTTTGGCATAAGTGAAAGAAATTCTAAGACCTGACAGTTTTAAGTGTGTGTGCATGTGTGTCTCAGAAAGATATATTCCCTCACATCCTATTTTCCTCAGCCTCATGTTTCTTCTCATAGTTGAAGTATAAGACATGATCTTCAGCTGTGACTGAGGTCTTACTGACTGTTCTCAGGTTTCACTTCTGATAGTGCTGGGGGAATCACCTGGGGTGCTGGGAATCAAACCTGGATTGGTTGCTTACAAAGCAAATGCCCTGGCCACTCTATACTACAGCTCCAGTTCCTCTTTCTCCAGGCATCTGGCATGTACTACACACTATCACCAGACACCTACACTCTGTTGAGTGTTAGACTTTAACTCTGACGGGATAAGCCAAGGTTCATGGGCGACCTTATCCCATATAGCATTTGGAGTTAGGTATATCAAGATATCCTTTTTGGGGGGGAAATTTCACCCACTTTCAAAGCAAATCTGTTTGGTACTTTCTGTGAATCTGGTCTCATTGAGAACAGTTTTTATTTTATTTCATTTTATTTTATTTTTTAATATTCTGTAAATTTTTTTTACCATCTGCCACTTTAATTTTTATTTATTTTTAAATAATATCTTTATTTAAGCACCATGATTACAAACATGTTCGTAGTTGGGTTTCAGTCATAAAAAGAACACCCCCCCCCCTTCACCAGTGCAACCTTCCCACCATCATGCTCATCACCCTCCTCCCCCACCCTCGCCTCAATACAAAACTTAATATGAAAAAGATGGAGAGAAGGGAATTATAGCCCTTGCAAGCTGCAAAATCATTGGAAAAGAAGGAAGTTGATGAAACAACTTGCTATATTTGTGTGTGTGTAACTTAATAAAGGAGCAACTTAATTTGTGGTTTTTGGTTTACGAACCCAATAGTTTCATTAAATCTAGTGGCATTTCAAGTATTTCCTAACAGTCTGGTAAACTACTTACTTATTAGTTTTAAAAAAGTGTTTAGAGGATCTAATCTTAGTAATCAGTATAGTCTAAACATAACCCAGGTGCTGATTTTAAGAACATGGCAAGTAGTCTTAGGTATTTAAATTTGGGGCCAATTTTTTGAGGTAGCAAAGATGCCTCAAGTTATCTATTTATTTGAGTCATTTTGGTGGTGTTGGAGTAGGGATGGGAGGCAAAGAATAATTTTACATTAAAGTTTTGGATGAGACACTGCTATTTTGTATTGTGGAGTTATAGAAAAACAAGCCTTTTAACATTTTCATTGAGAACAGAATCTATAAACCAATACTGTTATTAATAATAAACCTGCTCATATGATGATTTCATTAATTAGTTCGTGTTGCATATTTATCCAGGTCAGTAGTATATATGATTCCACAAATTCATATATGTGTGAAGGTCTAAAATAAAGTTCTCAGGGATTTACGGGAAACGATGCCTGATATTTGTCATCGAGTTGAAAGAATTGAAAGATATTGCTGTGACATTGTTAACTTTTCTTTATACCAGCTGTCTTACATCAGGTTTCCTAGAAACACAACCTGAGACAGAATTCTTGTGAACATGATTTATTGCAGGAAAGCTTTCGGGAGACACTGCTTAAGGAAGGGAGGGAAGAAAGCAGAAGAGGCAGAGGGAAAACTACACAAATTTCAGGAAAATTTTAGCCTGCACCTGATCCCTCGGGGAGTGACTAGCTCTAGAAAGTGAATTGCCTTATGTAATTGGTCCTGCCAGTGAAAAGAGGCACAAAGCTGACTGGGGAGAAGGAATCAGCTTTTTAGGCGTCTCTGGGGGAGAGACAGCTCCTGTTAACCCCAGAAAGTTTCCCAGAACTGTATGTGTGTTCCCACAGAAACAGGGAATACTGGGGTGTGTGTGTGTGTGTGTGTGTGTGTGTGTGTGTGTGTGTGTGTGTGTGTGTGTGTGTGTGTGTGTGTGTGTCGGTATGGTGTGTTCCCACAGAAACTGGGAATACAGTAACCAGTTCCCCAAAAGTGTTCTAGGCATCTGCTCTACCAGGAACACAGGCTTCTATACTAGGAGCCTATATATTTCATTCAATTGTTTCTTTGTAGAAGCTTTTGTGCATCAATCACACCGAGTTGGGCAACTTGAGAGGCCCAGGAAGGGATCCCAAAGTGATTAAGGGTTTTTTCTTTCTTTCTCTCCAAAGTGGGGCTCCATATGGTGAAATTGGAAAGAATTTATCTCAAAGAGGAAGCAGGGAAAAAAATGGAAAATAACTTACTCACTACTTCACCTATCAGAAGGATTATTAAACAGAACATTTTCAGGATGTGCTGAAGACTTTTATTTTGTTTCAATCTCTACTGAGGACACAATAAAAGGAAGTGAATTAAAATTGCAGCTGGAGAGGATTTAGATTTGATATAGTATAAATGTTCTGTACAATAAGAACTTTAGCAATGGGAACATTTTAGAATCTCCTCTCCCTAAAGACACAAAAAGCATTAAACTAATAAAGATGACTGGACTTCCAAAGATCATGTCTTAGGCCTTAACTATGAGAAGAAACATGAGGTTGAGGAAAATAGGATGTGAGGGAATATATCTTTCTGAGACACACATGTAACACACTTAAAACTGTCAGGTCTTAGAATTTTTTTCACTTAAGTAAAACCACCTATAAATTTCTTTTACAAAGCTTAAATTCTCAAATGAAAGAAGTAGTGATCTTCCCTTTCTAAAATTTATATTTAAATCCCACTTCTTTGGCAGTAGAGTGGGATAAGACAATATAACTTTAAATTGTAAACAAGCTGTGTTTTTTCTTTATAAAACAAAGTTGAAAAAAATTTTTGTGATCTCATTTTCTAACTTTAAAATACATGGGATATTGCAATTAGAAAATAGAAGGTAAATTTGGATAGGTATGAATTAACTTTGTATCAGAAGAATCACAAATACCACAAATGCTATCCTTCTCTCCAATTTTATTTCTATGTTACTTACATATATCGCTGGCTAATTGAAGGTATACAGCATTATGGTTCCACCTATATTGTGAGATTATTGTAAACTCTTAGTTATCATCTTTCATATCATATACACAAGTAAGAGAAAAATAAGAGAATGAATAAAACATTTAAGTTTGGAGAGCTTATACAGTGGGTAGTACCTATGCCTTGCATGGGTCTGTTCCAGATTTTATTACCAGCATCCTATTTGGTCCCCTGAGCACCTCCAGGAGTGATTTCTGAGTGCACAGCCAGGAGTAAGCCCTGAGCCCTGCTAGGGGTGAGACAAAAGCCAAAAACTACCACCAAAGTGTTCATGACATGCCAATGCTCTCCTTAGATAACCTGATGAAAAAAAAGAGATTTTTTTTCTTTTCATGAGAATTCCTAGGATATCCTTTGCTAGCAGCTTTTCTGCATGCCATAAAGGGGTGTTCATGGAGGCATCCTCTTCTGCACCTCACTACTTTCTTAAAACTAGAAATCTAAGTCCTGAGAGTGAGTTTAATATGCGAGCACATGCTTCACATCCAGAATGCATGGGTTTTGTCCCTAACTTTGCCAGGTTCTCTAAGCACTGGGGTAGGAGTAGCCCCTGGACACCAAAAGGCTGTAGTGCCCCTCCCCTGGGCCGAAAACTTAACCTCAAAACTAAAACTGAAAATCTATACCTTTTATCCAACTTCCTCCAACATCCCACACCCTCACCTCCACAAACATATGTGTATCTGCTTTTCTTATGAATTTGACAATGGATTTATTTGCTTTTGCGGGGAGGGATGGACAGGGAGTGGTCTAGTGACATCAAAATGTGTCTTTCTGTGACTCATTTCATTTTATACAATACTCTCAAAGACCATTCCTATATATTGTTGCAAATCGTGTATTTATCATTATCTCAAATATCAAAATATATTCTATTTGTGTGTGAGAGATAGACAGAGAGATATAGACAGAGACAGAGAGTACGTTTTTGTCTATTCATTGACTAATGACACTTAGGTTGCCTTCAGATCTTGCGTTCTGTGAATATGGCTGCAGTTAACTTGCATGGGGAGCATATAGACTCTTAGTACTCATTCAACCCTCTCTCCTCACCAATGAAAATGACAGCTGAAAAATATTCAGTCTGTTTATGGCTGATTTAGTTAGGAATTTGTCCTGTTTTCATTAAATGTGACATTTACTTAGTGGCTTCTAAGTAAACTAAGGAGCTAGTTGGGGCTAAGATGGATGAGGTTACAGCTTACAGGGAGAATGTTGTAGCATTTCAGAAATCACTGTAGCCTAAAGGAAAGAGCATTCTAACATGTAATTTAAATGTGCTAGGAGATTAGAACAATATTCATGCCCCTAATGTAGTAGAAAGATTAAAATGATATTAGTGTCTCTAATAGCAAAAGAGTGCTGCTATGAGCATAGAGCTGTCTCTTACTAAGTCCAATATGGAGGGAAAAAAGAAGAAATGTCTTTATCCAGGTACAGAGTATTACTGTTTTAATAATATATTTATTTAAGCACCATGATTACAACATGTATATGGTTGGGCTTCAGTTATGAAAAAAAAAAAAAAAAGACCTCCCTTCACCAGTGCAATCTTCCCACCACCAATGTCCCCAGCCTTCCTCCTCCCCCATCCTGTCTGTCTTCAAGACAGGCATTCTATTTCTCTCATTCACTACCATTGTCATGATAGTTGTTGGTGTAGATATTTCTCTTAACTAAACTCACCACTCTTTATGGTAAGCTTTATACGGTGGGCCAGACCTTCCAGCCCTCATCTCTATTGTTTCTGGGTATTATTACAATACTTTTTCTTATTGTTTAAATCTTACAGATGAGTGAGACCATTCTGTGTCTGTCTCTCTCCCTTTGACTTATTTCACTCAGCATAATATTTTCCATGTCTATTCATGTATAAGTAAATTTCATGACTTCATTTTTTCTTATGGCTGCAAAGAGAATATTAAGAATTTTGCAGCACTATATTACTCCCTTCTGGTTATACCCCTCTAAAGTAGATTCAAGTCATTTCTTCTTTTCTGATAAAAATGAGGTATAAAGGTAGTTTGCTCATGAACTGACAACCTCTATTGGCTCTTTAGCCAGGCTCTTAACCAATATTCAATATTGTCTACCTCCCTAGGCCCATTTCCTGTCATTTGTATACACAGTAAAGAATCTTATAGTAGAAAGAACCCTTACTCAGCAAAAACATATTTTTCCCTAAAGAGTATTGTCAGTGATTTTCTTTTATCCTTGTCTCCATAGTTTCAGTCGTGATAGGACACTTCCCACACTTCCTCTTGGGTTGTTGGTTCAGATTATTTCTGATTTCTGTGACTTTCTCTTGGGACATTAATATGCTCCATATTTTAAATTCATATCCCAAACTGCTTTTTGGTGTGAACTTAAAGCATTCACATAATGTTACTTGTCTAGATACTCAGACCTTCTCACAGATCTTAGATCATTCTTTAAGATCTTTTAGCTAGGGGTAGGAGAGATAGCATGGAGGTAAGGCATTTGCCTTGCATGCAGAAGGACAGTGGTTTGAATCCCAGCATCCCATATGGTCCCCGAGCCTGCCAGGAGAGATTTTGGAATGTAGAGCCAGGAGTAACCCCTGAGCACTGTCGGGTGTGGCCCAGAAAACAAAAAAAACTAAAAAGATCTTTTAGCTAAAGTTAGCATAATTTTCTTCAGTATTTTACATAATTTTCTATGCTTTTCAGGAAAGTAGCAACTGAGTTTTTAAATGTCCATTTTTAGTGTCTCTGAAAAAATTCTAGCTTGCGTTATATTTTCCCTCATCCTTTTGTTTGATACATCCATAATATATGTTATTGGATAGTATTGGTCCAATATCTTGAAGTAGTTTCAAACAAGTCAAGCAAGTAATTAAAACAAAACAAGTAGTCTCAGATTTTCTCTTAGGCCTTACTAAAATGTGGTCAACCACATTGTGTCAGCTCAATGGGAAAGCATGGAAAGGTATTTCAGAAGCCAAACTATAGACAGACAATTCATGTTTTTGAACTGAAAAAATGAATTAGGAGTTGGATGCTGTTGCAGGCGGAACTGAAGGGTTTATTTGGAAACCTAATACAAAGAATCCTTTATGTCCTGGCGTTTGATTCAGATGGAAACCCACAGGGCAGGGTGTGGGTTTTCCTCTTGGTTGGGGGAACCTTGACTCTGGCAGGGACTTGGTCACCAGCAGTGGCTGAAGAAAACCATTGCTTCTTGTTGCAGCTCAAGGAGTATGAGGCCCAGCACCGCCAGTCAGCTGCCTTGGACCCTGCCGACTGGCCAGATGGTTGTTACCCAACATTCGATGGTTCTTCAAACTGCAATGTAAGTGGCTGTTCCTTTGAGCGTCTTCACTGTGTCTCCTGAAAAGGGATATCCTAAGACCAGAGAGGGGGCTCAAAGGGCTGGAGGGCATATTTTGCATGCAAAAGCTCTGGGTTGGATCTGTTGGTTCCTTGAGCATTGTTGGCTTGTGTTCCCCACCTTGAGATTCCTTTTTGCAACTCTGACTACCTTTTGAAGAGAAGCATCTTGCATATTACTCATATGTGACTATCTGGTAGATCTTTTACAGTCAGGATCATCTGATTTATGCCGAATCTTTCCCATCCCTACTCCCACTTTCTGGTTGAGAGCTTAAAAATTTACCACAGAAAGAATGAATTGTTCAATTCAGTGTCATTAAGAATGACCACATTGCTTTGCCTTATGAAAAGCCACCAGAAATTTTCATTAGCCCAAATGGAAACCTCATCACATCAAACCACGTCTCCATTCTCATCCTTCTCCAATCCCTGGCAGCCATGTTCCACTTACTATCTATGCAATCTCCTAATCTTGGTACCTCAAGTGTGTTCTTCTGTCTGGTTTATTTTACTGAGGACAATGTTTTTAATATCCATGCATGTTGGATCATGATGCTTATTTTGTTCATAGTTGTGGAGTTTGTGGGTATGGTAGGTATTCATCCCCTAATCAGCTAATATGATAAATGTCTTTAATTGGTAAATATTTTCTTTCAATCTGTCAATTGCCTTTTGTCTTTACCTTTCTTTGTGCATGCAAGAGCCCTGGGTTGGATCTGTTGTTTCCTTGAGCATTGTTGGCTTGTATTCCCTACCTTGAGATTTCTTTTTGCAACTCTACCTTCTGAAGAGAAGTATCTTGCATATTAGTCATAACTGGCTATCTGGTAGATCTTTTATAGTCAGAGTGGAGTCTCAAAAGAAGCACATTCCTGTTGTGCTCTTGGATTCCTCCTGGTGGTGCATAAGAGACCATGTTTTGTGCTGAGGATCGAACCAAGGTTGGCCAAGTGCCCTACCTACTGTACTATTTCTTCAGCCTCTTCAACCTCTCCAAAGTGTCCTCTGGGGAACAATTTATAATTTTAAAATTGAATTTGCATTTTCTTTTGTTGCTGTACTTTTAGCGTTATACCCAAACTGCAATTGCCATTCTTAAAGTATAATTTTAATGGTTGCAGGGGTCCTCAAACTTTTTAAACAGGGGGCCAAGGTCACTGTCCGTCAGACCATGGGAGGGTCTGACTATAGTAAAAACAAAACTTATGAACGAATTCTTATGCACACTGCATATATCTTATTTTGCAATGAAGAAACAAAACAGATACAAATACAATATGTGGCCCGTGGGCCATAGTTTGAGGACCACTGGAAAACTTTAGAGCTTGAACTTTTTATTTTATTTTATTTTATTTTATTTTATTTTATTTTATTTTATTTTATTTTATTTTTGCTTGCTTTTTGGGGCCGAATCTGGTGATGATCAAGGGCAGCTTGCAGCTCTACTTGAGATTACTTCTAACTCAGTTTTCTGGAAGCAAGGTGGTGCTAGGGCTCGAACTCCAGCACATCTTACCTGCAGAGCTTACACTTAGCACTTGAAGCTGTCTCTCCTGCATTAGTTCTTTTATTTGTTTGTTTTTGTTTTGGGGCCATACCTGAAGACATTCAGGTGTCTATAGTTAGAAGTCACTTCTGGCAGACTTGGGAGACCATATGGGATGCCAGGAATCAAATCCAGGTTCATCCTGGGTTGTTAGCGTGCAAGGCAAATGCCCTACCACTGTTATCACTCTGTCCCCTGCATTAAATCTTAAGAGCTAGACTTAAGTTAAGACTAACATAAGTTAGTCTAACTAACTTAGACTTAGTTAACCATGATATAGCATGGCTTTACTCAGTTTTCCCTGTACCATTTGTTGAAAAGATGGTTCTTTTCCCATCAAATGGTTCTAGTACCCTTTTTGGAAAGGAAATGACCATATATGTAGGGAAATATTTCTGGAATCTCTATTTTATTCCATTAGTTTATGTGTCTGTCCTTTGGTAGGAATCATGCTGTTTTTGATTAATGAGTTTATAGTCATTTTTGAAATCTGGCCATGTAAGTCCTCCAACTTGGCTCTTTTTCAGATTGTTTTGGCTCTTCAGGCCCCTTGAGAGTCTAAATGAATTTTAGGATGAATTTGGCTAGTTCTGCAAGAAATGCTCTGAGATCTTTGATAGGAAACACACTGAATCAATTTGGTTAATATTGTCATCTTACCCATAGTCTTTCAATTTAAGAAAATAGGATACTTTCCCATTTAGTTATGTCTTATTTATTTTCTTTCATCAGTGTTTGTAGGTGTTAGCATACAACTCTTTCCTCACTGACTAAAGTTATTTCTAGGCTTTTATTCTCCTTCAATCTATTAAAAACCATAATATTTTTAGTTTTACTGTATTTTAGTGCAAGGGATTAAAGTTGGGACCTCACACATTATAACACTAATTTATTTTTTAATTAATAATACTGTATAAAAATAGACTGATTTTTTTTGGCTTTTTGGGGTCATATCCGACAGCCCTTTTTTGGGTCATGCCCGGCAGTGCTCAGGGGCTACACCTGGCTCTATGCTCAGAAATCGGTCCTGGCAGGCTCAGGGGACCATATGGGATGTCAGGATTCGAACCACAATCCTTCTGCATGCAAGGCAAATGCCTTACCTCCATGCTATTTCTCCGGCCCGAGACTGATTTTCACATGGTTTTTTTGCATCTCTGCTAAATTTGCTTATTATCTGGACTGCGTATGTATATGTACAACTGCATATCCACATAATTAGAATTTGTACATTGAAAATTGTCTATGAATAGAGAGTTTTTCTTCTATTTCAATTTGGTTGTACTTTATTACTCTTGATATTATTGTTGTTATTATTATTATTATTATTATTATATTATCCTTTAGTTTGGGGGGTGTCTGCCTGTTTACTCAGGGTTTACTCTTTGTTCTGTTCCTAAAGAATCATTCATGGTGGGTTCAGGTGATCTTATAAGATACCAGGCATTCTTACCCCACTGTACTGTTTCTTTGGCCCTTCATGCAAACTACTTGTAACTGATGCTTCAATTGATGCTTCAGATATATAGAGTGAGAATGGATGAAGTTAATTTTTCAACTCTTATGTAGTTTTTCTCTTTTTAATTAGCTGCTCTTAGTCTACCTCCATGTGTCCATTCTCTTGTTTTCTCTCCATGCTGCATTAGATTCAGTCATCATAAAACCTACTACTTTTAGGTGCTGGGATGGCCTTCCATGGCGTATTTTGAGGGCTCATTTCCAGCAATGTTTAGCCGGTCAACTGGACAAATAGTATTCATTCCTGAACTACATAGATTCACTGCTGATTGACATCTCCTGGGCTATACCAGGCAGATCTTAGAGGATTGGGGTAGTGGTGGTGGTGGGGTGTCATGCCATGGTTGGCATTTAAAATGCTCAGAGCCTCAACTAAGCCTTTCTGTGAAGTCCTACTTTCAGACTTACCTTTCTTTGTGATTGTAAGTTTCTAAATGTCTGATGGTTTTCTAGTGCCTTAAAAGAAATCCCAAACTTAGGGGTTCTTTTAAGACCCCCCCCAATGTGACTTGACTTCATGTATTTTATCAACTTATCTCTCACTCTGTCCAAGATCCTTCACTGCAGTCACATTGGACCTTTATTGCATTATAAACACACCCTGTAATTCTTATACTTGCTGATTTTATTTGTGGAATAACATTATGTAAAGATGCTTTAATTCATATGAAGACGTTTTCCTAAGGTATCTTCAACCAAATGCTTCTTGGTGAAATTTTCTGCCCAGTCCCACTTCCTTATAAAACTTTTTTTAGGGGATAGGGATTTGGACCACCCCCAACAGCACACCCAGCACACTCTGCCTCTTTGCTCAGGGGGGGTATTATGTGATGCTAAGGCTTACATGGGCATCACCATCTATAAGGCAAGCTCCTTACTTCCTATCTTACTTCTCAGGCCCTGTGAGGTTTTCTTTATCCTTCTAAATATAACTTGTTGCTTTCTATCCTGTGCTTATTTTAAACTCTAAAGTTACACACTAAGCATAATAAAAGTTTTTATAGATTAGAATTCATTGCTTCTGTGTCATCCTTTGGAAATTATGTGCTCCTAGAACAAGGAAGCATGTTGTCTTCAACATGCCTCTAATTCAGTGTCCAGGTTAATAAAGTGTGCTTGAGAAGTCATTTATGAATGAAGTTGAGTTTGTGTTTTTTACAATGAGCAGTATGTCTTGGGACTGTGGGTTAATCCAAGGAACCAGGCCTTGATCGTTAGTGTCCCTTTCTGGATCTCTTAGCCTCACATCCTAAAGACTAAAATAAATGTAGCTCATGAACCTAACATGCTGAAAAACAAATAGAGTAATTCAGGACTGAAATGATTCACTCCAGTGTAGAGGAGAACAACATACCCTGGTTACACATGCTGACCCTCTCTAGTGTCACTTGCTGCCTGCTGCCCTGATTCATGACTCTGAATCATGATGGGGTTATAAGTTTGGTGTTGACACCAGATGACAGTTGTGCCTCACATATGAGGTGGCTAGGGGAGAATAGAGATCATCTAAGACAAGTTCTTTTAACTGATAACTAAGGCCTTTTGCACCAACTGCTAAAAAAGCATTCATCATTCTTACCATGGTTCTGGGACCCTGCCAGAGAGGATAAAACCCTTGAGATGATGTATCAGAAGGAATTGGGGTGCATCTGGGGCTAGAGAAATCATATAGAGGGTAAGGCACTTACTTTGGATACCACTAACCCCAGTTCAACCCTTGGCTTAGCATATGCTCTCCTGAGGATTCCCCTGCATACCACTGGGTACCAATCCCAAATAATAATAATAATTAAACAAATAGATTTTAAAAATATCATTTATTTTAAAATAAATTTCAAAACATGCTCTTTTGAGCATTTTTGTTCATTCAGGAGGCCATCTGTGCTGTGCTTCCTATCTGTTTCTAACCCAGGACTAGATGTTTGGGGTATTGAGGTGAAGAAGGAAGAGGCAGATCCTATCCTGGCAATACTTCAAGTGTTGAGTTAAAAGTTTCTTTCCTACACATGCGCTCAGATATGCTCTACTCCAGAAACAGCAGATGCACATAGAAATTTGGGTTCTGAATTTCTGGCAAGCCACTGTTTCATTGCTTCCTCAAAATTCAGTCTCTCTGAGCGGAAGCTTGCCCTTCCACTACTAGCACAGTTTTCATGAAACTCTAGTGAGTGACCTGACTTGTTTGTTGTGTGTGTGGGTCATTATTTTTTTTCTGAGACTTGGGTACAGCAAAAATGAAGATAGTGACTGGGAGACTCCATGTTTATTCTCATTTACCCTTTATGTAAACTATAAGCTACCCATCATTTACCATGCATGGAAGTTGTGTGCACTCTCTGCAAATTCCATCCATACCTTCTTCCACTGCTACTATTTTTCACACCCATCAGAACCCCAACCTCCAAGACCCTGTCCCCTCTTCCCTGTTTTGGGCCAGGACTCTTTTTACTTCTTTTTAAATGGAGAAGCACTAACAATGCAGTCCCTAATATTCCTTCTTCAGTATTAGCCTCAAGTTTCCTGTTCACAGAGTAATTCATTAGGAGAATTCCCCTTGTGTCTGACACGGGCTGAGGCACTTTGGTTATCTTTTTTGTGCCAAGGCCAGGCCTTTTTCGTCCTCTATCAATTCTCTTAGAGTCTGAGATGTAAATAGCCCCTCTGGCTGTTGGGAGGAATGCCTGGGCCTTGAGAGCGTGTTGGGATGTGAAGGTCTTTGTCGCTGGCCTTCAATGTCTATATTGATGTCTGTCATTCCACAGCATTGCTTTTGCTGTGACTTCATAGCCTTCCTCACCCCCTCAACTGCCGTTCGATAATTGTCTGTTGCTTCACAATAAATCTATATTCACATACAATTCCAAGGATTGAAAATCCTAAAGATAGTTACTAGAAGAAGTGAAAAATAGCTTTCTCTTTGCCAGAGGGGACTCTGTTTTCTGCTGGTTGTCATTAATAGCAAATTTCTGTTGTGAGTGTGTGAGCTCTTTAAAGGAGCTGCTGGATGACTGCTTCACTTCATTTCATGTTAACTCTCTGGGCATTTATTTTTAACAGAATGTTTCATGCTGTTTTGGTGAAATTTGTTTTCATTTTGTCACAGTGGAGCAAGGTTGTGTAAGAGTTCTCGTGTGAACTTTTGAATTGTGTCCTGGGGTTTAATTTGACTTCAGGTTAAGAAAATGCTTTTGAATGGGGCTGGAGAGATAGTATAGCAGGTACCCTTACCTTTCATGTGGCCAATCTCTGTTCAATTCTGCAGGGTCTCAAACTCGCGGGCCTCGGGCCGCAAACGGCCCTCCATACAACATTTTGTGGCCCTGCCCTAGAGGAATCTTTTTTGTTTTGTTTTGTTTTGTTTTAGTTGTTTGGGTCACACCCCCCAATGTTCAAGACTTACTACTGACCTTGCACTCAAGGATCACCCTGACTTTGCCACCTGCGGACCACAGGTAAATTGAGTTTGAGACCCCTGTATATGATTCTGAGAGGTTGCAAGGACTAAACCTTGATCACTGTTGTGTGTGATCCAAAAACAAATCATAAAAGATGTTTAAAGGGGCTGAAGAGATAGCACAGTGGTAGGGTGTTTGCCTTGCACGCTTTTGACCCAGGACAAACCTGGGTTCAATTTCCAGCATCCCACATGGTCCTCCAAGCATGCCAGGATTGATTTCTGAGCACAGAGCCAGGAGTAACTCCTGAGCACTGCTAGGTGTGGCCCCCCCCCACAAGATGCTTAAAGAAATTAGATTCTTCATACTCCTGGATATTGTAAGGTGTGTGTGTGTGTGTGTGTGTGTGTGTGTGTGTGTGTGTGTGTATGTGTGTGAATGGTGGTGGTAAGTGATCTAAATGTTGCTTAGTAAGTCTAGGACTCGTTCAGCAATTCTCAGTCATTTGAATTGCTGGTCTGAAGTGACCTAAGGATGTGATACTGGTAAGGCCCTGTGATGCCAGAGAGTTCCTTGGCCATCCCAGCAAAGTAAATGCACCCTAAGTGCTGAGTTATCTCCTGGCCCCTTAATCATAGTTATTTTTTTTTTAATATTTGGACACTATCAATAGATAAGATGTGATCATCTGTACCTGGCTCTTAAATAATAATAAATAGAACATCTTTCAAAAATATAACATGTTAGTCATTTGATTTGAGAGCTATTTAAATGATTTCAAGTCTAGAATATGATATATATTATATATTATATATATGTATATATATACATATATAAAAGCAACAAGAGCAGTGAGATCCCCAGAACACAGCATTCATGGTTACTATCTGTCCCAGTTCCTCAGGCTATTTCCTACAAGCACTGGAACTGTGTTTCT